>NC_052506.1:61703901-62003901 GCF_014356525.2 Nilaparvata lugens | reverse complement strand
GAACAACAACTAATAGGTGATGTGCCACCTGCCTTGGAGTTCGACGAGGACGCAACACCTTCATTGGAACTTGATCTGGAAAAGTGCAATAAAGAATGATGAGATTCTCGACATTGAGCACACTGAGTTTTACTACGACAATTTTTACTCAAATGATCCACATCAAGACAACGAAAACAACAAAACTTTCCTTTAATCAAACAATAACGATCCCAAGGAGTCATTTTCAAGAAACTAGCACAATCTACTAACCGATGACCCGGTTTTGAGCACTTCAGACAATTGGGATTTTTACTAGATGCATCGTTAGATGAATCATTGGATTGAACCACAAACACCTTTGATTTATTATCTTTTTTGTGCTTCATATTAAACGATTCAGTCTGTTTCTCATCAGAAGGAAGAGTCTTAATTTGCTTTTCAATGAATTTGACATAATCGGCATAAGTTGGCATAGCCTTGTCACGTACGGCCGATTCAAAATTTCTACGAGAACTTGGATCCAGCAATCTCAAGCCATGATAGAGGAATATCGAGTCTGACAAATCAGTGAGTCGCAATCTCTTCACTGCATTGATGGAACTGCAAAACCCATCCAAAATCGCAATACAACCTGCCTTTGATTCTGATTTTATTGGACGAAATTCAAAAATTTGTTTGAAATAGGCATCGACTTGCGCTCGTGGATCGTTATAGCGGGTCAATAATGCCTGCCAAATTATTAGATAATTATTAGCCAATGGTGGCAAATGACGACAAATATTTGCTGCTTGTCCAGTAAGTCTACTTACAAGATATTGGACCTTCTGCTGATCGTTCAAACTCTTGTTGTCATGTACCAATGCCTTAAATAATTCATAAAACACCGACCATTGAGTCTGGTTCCCATCAAATTTTGGAAGGTCGATTTTGGGCAGTACTGACTCGGACACGACCGGCTGTGCACTAGCTGCTGGAGCTGCCGAAGATTGAGCAATAGCATCAGTCGCCTCTCTCTGTTTGAGAGTGTTAGCCGCTACTTCAATATACTGAAACAGATCTAGATGTGAGTCGTTGAATGCTACAACATAGTCTTTATTCAACTCAAGTTCCAACTCATTAACCACTAATTCTGTCTTTTCATAATCCGAAATGGTCTGAGACACCCGAGGATACAACACTAAAAATTGCTCAGCAACTTTTGGATCAGAGACATTTTTAGACAGTTCATAAATCCTTTGCAATCTGGCATACAATTGTTCCAGTTTAGCGCGATGCACAATGATTTGTTTCTGTAATTTTTCCTCCATCTTGAACTCATACACAAAACAATTCAGCCCCGACAATACAAACAACAGACAAAAAAACAAGAATGAGTTCAAAAAACTAAATGGAAGGAAGAATCACGACTAGTAAGTTATCAAAGTTAAACTTTGATTATCAATTCACAAGACAAGTTACTGCTGAAGACAAAACTATATGATTAGATAATGTTCTTCCAACAACTCACAAACAAACGATCTATCAAATGCATGATGGATGAGAAAAATAAAATAATAGCATTGATCCTTTGTCTCATTCCATCTCTAGTAATGGAAAATTATGCAACTCATTTTTTTGTAGGACAAGATACTAATTAAACGGTAGAACCACTAAGACCTTCCTTGACCACTTGCAATGAATTCCAATCCAGTAGCTTCTTGAAAACTTTTCAGAAAAACAAGTCCTGAGTGATGGGACTTATTTAAGAGAGGTAAATTTAAAGAAAAGCATACTAACAACAAAATGCAACTTGGTTCACATAACGCAAATTGTAAATACACCAGTTATTCGTCAACAGGCTGAAAATTACAATTCTATTTTCAAGATTATAGATCATACATAGATTGAATCCGCACATGCTGAGCTGCTGATGGCAGAATAAGTTGCAATCTAAAGCATAAATTAAGTCAAGTTTTTTACAAAAAAGTCCTCAACGACTGAAACTTGAAATTCCGCTCAAAAAAGTACAACAACGCTGATAGTAAGTTGTACTACCCAGACCCAGTAATAGAGTTGCAGTGAGGAAAATAAAAATCAATAATTCTACAAGAAATACTGGTTTGTGAGAATTAATACGTTCTCAGGTACAGCGCATAAACTGGAGAGTTATTTACGAGATCTAAGCTAACAAATGATTTTGAGAAGCCTGTAATTTGGCTTTCAATCATAATTATTATGGTTATGGGAGCATACTTAGAATAGAATTATAACACTCAACTAGCTTACAGATTAGTTTAATAATAAAAACTAAATGATTTGAAAAATGTAAAATGACTGGGGGCTGATTTATTACATCCCAACTCCAACTCCATCGAGAAAACAAGAAAATGCCAAAACGTGTTCATTTGTTTTTGGATGGACCAAGCCTATTTCCCAGCCAGTACTGAAATAGAGATATCAATAATCAGAAGGTCGAAATGGCTAATATATGGTCATTAATCAGATATTGATTTGTTGCACATAAATATTTGACTCCAAAACCAGGTTCAAGGCAATACATGATCTAAACTGTAGTTTTCCCATACGATTTGAACTGAGTACATGTTAATCTAATAATGCTTAATGACTTAATAAATGGCAAAGGACTTTAGGACTCCAATTACTTGAAGGTAGATATTCTTTCTAGGTTTCTACTCTTTCCTGCACACAGGCATTTTGCACAAAAAATGTTTATTATTTTTATTTGAAATGTATTTGGTTTGTAACATGAAATAAATAAATAAAGATGTAACATCAAGTTTGTGTTTTCAATCTATTATTTTATATTAATTAAATAAAGGGTACTATAATGCTATTTTATAAATCAAGTTTTCCATATACGAACATCACTATACAGAGACGAGTAATGATTAAGAATGCCACGAAGATTTTTCTTTGTTGAGAAAGGTTCGTTTAATAAGGGTGAAAACATAGGCTAATGGAGCGGCGAAGGTAGCTGCAAGCTTGATAGTTGTAACTAATGCATGTAGATGTAATTAGACGGTGGTGCACTCTGGTGGCGTATAGTGAAGCACTTTCAGCACTGTGTGCGCCACCATTCAAATACATGTATCACATTCAAACCATCGAGAGAAAAAAAACACTCCATAGAGAAAAGATTGATCCTGTATTATTCGTCTATGATCCATCACTTTCAAGCTTGAAATTACCTTCGCCGCTCCAGAATGTTTGCACCCTATATCCAGACAGGATAGGAATAAATTTAATGTTTCTACTTCAGGAATTGAATTTTTGAATTTTCCCTTGAATCTCTAACGATTTATCTTAGAACGCTGAAATGCGCAGGGATTAAAATACAACAGTGGATTATGAGAAACTTTAGGGAATTTCATCGGAAAAATACGGGAACGCGACTAGGTGCCACCCCGACTACTTGACACCCCGTCAAACTGTACCCTTTCAAAACCAGTTTTTAGAGGACAAGATGACGTGAGCGATCCCCGTCTACTTGTCTCCTTTCTAAGGAGGTGACAACTAGTCGGGTGGACACTCTGACGCGAGGTGTCAAGTTGTCGTTTACGGTCAAGACTAGTTGGCACCTTTGGTCCAGTAGGTGACAAGTAGTCGGGGAGACAACTTGACGGCAATGGTATTATTTTTACGAGGGTACAAGTAGTCGCCCATGGCCAAAGAAAATGACAATGTGTCAGGTAGTCGGAGTGGCACCTAGACGGCGACCCGAAAAATACATATATTAGCGAACTGAGGAAGTTGAAAGTTAAATCCTTTAACTTACGTTTCTCGATACAGTATAATGGAACAGAAATCAGCAACACTCACCTGGAACACAATATGAAAAATCATTCTCAATACTTCATGATTTTTTCAATATATAACTAATATTATATCAAATAGATCCCTGTTTGAAGACAATTAACATTTTACGAAGCTTGATAATAATTATGTAATATCATTATTCTAATATTGAATAATTATTATTAATTAAGTAAACGTAGCCTGACAAATCAGTCCCCAATGACAAGCAGCTGCTGATCATTTTCATAGTTTTACAAATTTGAATGTTTCAATCACTAATTTGAAATTCAATTCAACTCTATAGTTTTAGTTCCCAGTGCATGAGAGCAATAATCCTCAGTCTAAAATGATATTGAATCCTAGATGCATAACTCAGATGAAACTCACATAATCAGTATTATAATATCCTCCATGAGTAGGAACTCAAATTACAAGAGAGTAATTAATAAAGTAATAAAAACAAATAAATTATTTCAGTCATGATTCATCAAGCGTTTTTGAGTAGAAACTAGAAACTTCTACTGGTATTACAAAGATCAGTTACAGAGTTTCAACAGGCATAATGCATAGGACCAGACCTGCTCAAAATTGAAATTTTACACACTGAAAAACTCTGTTGCATTTAGTTCATTTATTTATTGCTATTGTGGTAGGTAATATTCGAAGTAAATCGATAATGGAATTTTAGAATTTGAATTATTTTCTATTGATTGTACAGTAATAAAGATAATTATCCTTTATTTAATATTGGGTTGTCAATATTAGAATTGATCATTTTGTTATCTCAATCACCAATAAAATTATGAATATACTTGCCAAGTCAAGTTGTAAGACAATTATTAAATCTGCCCGATTTGTGACTTCTATGTGGATCTGACTTAATTTCAGATTTAGAGTAGCCTATCCTACTTGATGCTTGGTACAGTTTTCTTTCCAAAGAATCCTCATGAAAGACACAACCTCTTTGATTAAATGGAACGTCAATGGATATGCGATTTTATCTATGAGCTTGCTCAGCTTGAATAAAAATAATAATATGCATAATTACATTTTAAATAAGAATAATAAATTTTTATAACAATTTATCCAACAAAACAAAGAGAAGAAAAGCAATTTGAATTTATGAGACTACAAAAAATTGATTTAAATAATAATGTTAAACCCGGTAGTCAATGATAACTAAATTAGAATTGGATAATGATCTTGCCCTTAATAAATGTAATAAATGAAGCCAGGAATATTATTTTCAATAGACTTATTAAAATTCGAAAGATTGCATCAAGATTTTCTAGTTTGAGTTAGTGCAAGTAATGAATACATTGCGAACTACTTAATTGAGTAGACATCTCATTGACAATGTGCATGATCACATCAACAATAAACCGGTTATGAATGCTATTATAAAATGTAGCTTACTCTCAGTTAATGAGGAACTCTTTGAAAACTAAATAGCTCATGTATCAAATTTGAATGAGAACAGGAAGACAATCACCGCCAGTTATTTGTGGGATGAATTTAATGAATTGAGTGAAACAAGTAGGACTACACACTGACCGAACACGACTGTTTCTATAATATAGATGAGATAACAAGAATGTACTTTGAAAGGTTGATATACAGAAGTAAAAAAATGTTCAAAAAACTGAAAATTGCACTGAAACAATAACAACCGGTCACAAGGAGTAATAATTCAAATTAAGTGGATTTTCAACGTTTTAAAATTTGAATGCCTTATGATAATTTGATTAAAAAATGATTTAGATCGTGTTTTTATGACAGAAAAACAAATGGTGTTTGGAATAGTGCTTAATTGAGTTGTTAATACATTAATTACTGGTTTGAGCTTCTGAATATATTTTCATTTTCCAGAATGATACGTTACTTGCAACGCCACAAGCTGCTACCTGCTAAGCAACTACTGACTGAATAGATTTGAAATTGTTTGATAAATCATAGATACTGAAAATATATTCAATTTTCCAGTGGTATTGAACTTTGCAAAACCAATTAGGTAAAATTTACGTATTAGAGATCTACGCATTCCATTTGTGTCCAGTGAGATTTGCCATGAGGCATGAGTCGAGACTCCATCATCATGTCAACCCTGAGGCAAGCCAAATACAGAATGAAGATTTTACCAGAAGGCTGAAGAGAAGGAGCCTTTTGAGCTAGTTTAAAATCAATTTGTGATAGTGTATGCAAACTAGATAATGTTTACTGCTCTTATAATCTCAGAACTACTTGGGTCATCAATGACGAACTGAAGTTTTATCGTTTCTCATATTGAAAGATTTATAGTGAAATGAAAATTAATGGTTAGTCTCGGAGACTGATTTTACTGAGAATCAACATAAGAAAAATAGGTAAAATATGAATATTTCTCCATACTAACATTCAATGTAAGAAAATATCTTATACAAGACAAACACAATTTTTGTTTGTTTCTGTAAGAGGTTGAATTTCATTACCAGACATGTATTGTCTTGTATCATTTCGGCAGCATGATATTCTTCTAAATGCAATTTACATGTGAATGTAGGGAATGAACCTAACCTAACCTGACAGATCCCTATAATCATTTTTTTACAAATGAGTGCTTCATAATGTAAATGCGATTTAAAATAGAAAAACTAGAAACTTTTCATTTTCCAATAATATTTTTCAGTGGTCATTGGAGCAAAACAAAATAATTGAACCGTCGTCAGGAAATGATTGAATACAAAAATGAAATCAATTACAAAAATTATAGTCTCTTATCATTATTCAAAAAATTTCAGTCATGTGTAAGAGAAGTCGCACCATTGAATATAATAATTCTTTCTAGGCTCTGAATCTAAATCTGACACAATACCACAATACGAGTACTTTGTTCCACAAACTTGAGTCCTATGGGTTTAGGGGGGGGGTCCCCTTTGACTTATTTAAAAGCTACCTCAGTAATAGAAACCAGTCTTTAAAATAATAAAACAATTGATTGATTGAAATTAACAAAGTCAGTTGAAATTATTCAGGAATAATTTTTCCATATCTCTATTCAAGAAAGTTTTATTATCATTGAATTTTCAAATTTTCTCAGATTGCTCTTCAGTATTAAAGAGTAATCATAATTTAAGAGTATTTTGCGTAGTAAAAATTTACTAAACACAAAAGTTAAAAAATGATCTATGTGATAAGAAAACTCTCAATGAATGACAGGAAAACACTGGTTACCGAATTCTTCACTTTCGAAGCAATCTATCAATCAATGGAGCAATGTATGATTGGAATTATGACCAATCAACGAATCTAATTTTGGATGATTATAACAGATTTTCAGCTACGACTGAATCAGCTAACAAGCACGAAAAGAATGTTACAGAGCTCAGCTATGCCAGATTACACGTAATGAAATTGCCCTAATGAGGATATCGAAGGCAGAGCCTGGAATTAAAGCATCTTTCTGTGAAAACAAGGTCAAAGAGCGAGGTGAGGCTGGCGTGAACAGAAGACACCGGCCGATTCCTAAAAACCGACGGCCTTCGCATTTGGATAAACAAATCCATTTGTTGCACCTTCAGTCAATTCGATGAGATTCCGATCGCGATAAATAACAAGTATCCGTTCAAGTTTCCACTTTTGGTGATTTATGCCTTGCATTTAATCAGTTCTTCAATGTATTCCTGTGGATGATAATCTTTTCCGTGATCAAAGAGTAAAAAATGAAATAAAATAGTTGAGCATTAAGATAAGGCAAACGTAGACGTAGGAGATGACCACAACAGAGTTCTTTCAGCTGTATGGCTAGAATTTATTTTTGCCTTCATGTTCGATAATAAAGAGTAGATGAAATTTTAAAAAAATCATATAAATCTGATGAAGACAGAAGTGTTGATCAATTGCGTAGAAGCAAAAGCTAACTGTTCAGAAAAAATATTAAACTTTCTGAATTGATTGAAAGGAATGGATTCACTAAGAAAAACCAGAAAGTGATTCTGTTGAGATTGGAAATGTGATTGTAGTGTCGTATCAATTTGTATTTGGCCTGCAGAGTAGCCTGATTGTCTACTTTTTGATAAGTAGCAAGATAGCAGCATGTTAATGAACCTAAACTTGTATATCTATATTTCATTAAATCATATCACTTTTCCTTATTTGTCTGACTATAAAGAATATTTTAAAATATCATTCTGCCATCAACTGTCGATACCAGTTAATAAACTAAAAATAAAAACTACGAAAAATAAAGTAAATAAAAATTTGAGAATAACCTATAATTCGATTTGCTAGGAGGAAGAACTAAGTTCATACTTAAGGAAAACTTCCATATGAAAAGATATTTTTAGATTTTACTTTTGATATTGAATTCTTCATATTTTTTTAATGAAAAAGACAGTTCGTTTAGTCTGATAACCTCTGAAGTTAATTTTACTATGTTCCTCAATGTGTAATGAAGCAGCTAAACATATTAAAAATCTTATGAGGCCCCACGTTACATATACTGTTCTGAACAAGAAGAATGATTTTATTAGGATGTAAAAGTAAACTTTACGTAATTTCAACGTTATTATAAATTATTATTCTCATTGTCATTCAATCTTCTTCAAGACAGTCTTTGGTCGTAGGAAAATCATGTGTTTATTACAATACAAAAATCACTCCAATAATACCATTGATTTATCATTAATGATAAATAATCAAACTTCATTATCATTATCATCATTAGAATGATGATGTCATCAAACTATGAGGCAAACGATCCCCACACACACTGACAGTTCAAAATTCATCTCAAGTCATTATGTGTTACAATATTTATTAGTAAGAATTAAAAATTGTGTTGGTAATTAACAACAAAAAACTGGATCTTCAACACCAAATCTACAACTTTTCTGCATCCATTCAATTACAATTTTAATAATTACAATTATTTCTCATTCACTTCATTGAAAATGACATTTCTTATGAAAGAAGTTACAATTTACAACACTTCAAAAACTAGCTTAATGACAATATTGATTTTTTTCTGAACAAGTCTTTTTGTACTGAACAATTAAAACACTTGAATTCTACATTATCATTTTCACTGTCCAGTATCTAGTCTCAAAGATAACAGCATCCCTTGGCATTTTTGGTACCTGGCTACCTCTATCATCTCTTATTCAGCTCACTTTGAATAAAATATGCTAAACCATAATTAGCGGACAAAATCGATGGGAACTGTTGATTTCAGTCCAAAATTGGATACTGTTGAAAGTTGTTTTTCGGAATCCGACAATTCCGGTCTGAAAGAAGCAAATAGAAATAAACGTAGAGTGGAGACGAGACATGAGCCGATCGTTAGGCAAGGGTCTGAGCAGTCATGTCAAAAACAAAGAGTGCAGCTTCCTATGGCAGTGGTTTGCACAAGAGGCTGACTTCAGCAGGTTCCAGTGTTGTAGGGAGGAAGGGGGGAGGGTTTGACCTTGGCACACTTCCCCTTGGGGAACAGCTTTGGAGCTTCTCGTGTCTTGTGACTGGTTTTTGAACCCACAATCCGGATGGATGTGATTACCACCAACGCTCCACAACGGACATCTTTCAACTGCCAGCTAAATAAGATTTCATGGGAGAACCGCTGTAATCAGTAACTAAAAAATTATTGGGTTCGCTTCAAGCTGTTACATAACAGAGCGCACCTCCTGTTGGCTTCACAGCAGACTCAAAGCTGAACTCGAGTACTTGGATCACTCACCCACCTTATTCGTTCACATACTTCGATCTAAAATTATTGTCAATTGTAATAATGCACGCAAATGAGTTATATCAGTTTCGGAGATCTGTTTTTGGGAGCTATCACTGGCTGAGCTTGTTGACCGAGTGAAGTGAGGTCTAAGATTCAAGTCGACGGTTTGGCATTTCTCTTAATGTTTAAATGTTTATATGTTGCACATTTACGGCGAAACGCGGTAATAGATTTTCATGAAATTTGACAGGTATGTTCCTTTTTAAATTGCGCGTCGACGTATATACAAGGTTTTTGGGAATTTTGCATTTCAAGGAAAAAACTGGGAAGAAGTGTTCCAAACAGCAGAGATAGAACTAACAAAAATCACTAGTTGGTTAAGAAATAATTTATTGTCATTAAATTCAGAAAAAAACAAAATTTTTAGCTTTTTCTTTAACAAATAGCAAAAAACCACACATGACAACAATGAAGCTTCATAATTGTGATAGAAATAGTAACAATAATTGTAATTGTCCACTAATAGAACGCTCTGACAATATAAAGTATTTAGGAATAATAGTAGATGATTCATTGAAATGTAACAAGCACATAACATATACAACTGCCAAAATAAGGAAGCTTATATACAAATTCTATCAATTAAGGCGTATCATAGACAAAGAAATGTTAAAAACTGTATACTTAACATTAGTTGAATCTCTTTTAAGGTACGGTCTGTTAGTTTGGGATGCAGCTAACTTCAGTTTTATAGATCCATTATTTAAAACTCAAAAACGCATTTTGAAAATAATGGGAAACAGGGAAATCCGGTTACCAACTGTAGAATTATTTATAGAAAATAGAGTACTCAGCGTTAGGCAATTGTATATATTGTTGTTATTAGGGTATATGAAAAAACATCAAAATAGGAACCATATCATAAATCATAGCCATAATACTAGAATAAGAGAACGTTACAACCAAGAAGTACCAAGGATGAATACAGCATTTGGGCAAAGATCACTAGGATATTTAGGGCCTACAATATCTAATAGAATACCATTAAAAATCAAAGGAGAGGAAAATTTCAATAGCTTCAAAAGAAAAATTAGACATTGGTTATTCAGTATTGGGATACAAAGTAGTGAGGAACTAATTGTAAGTAGGATTTAGATTTAAGTAGTATTCTTTTTAAATAAGGTAATTTATAGGTAGAAAATAGTACCTCGGTTTATTATCTTTGTACTAGGTGATGCTTAGGGTAATAGCTTATAGTTTTAGATTTTTTGGAATTTTTGTATTATCTGTTGTAGCATAAATTAGTATTAATTTGATGATAACCTCGACACATATATTATATAGTGAGGTATCATTTTCTAAACCCTGAATATTGTTATATTAAAAAAATATGTAATATAATGTAATGTATGTATGAATTTATGAATAAACTCCTCTGGATGTGTCGTCCAACATCCAGAGAAATTATTAATTAATTAATATAAAAGGAAAAAGGAGCCTCCTTCATACGCCAATATTGGAGTAAAAATCAGACTATAGAATTATTCAACATAAATCAGCCGTTTAGTGGACTATGATACTACCCGTTCAAAAACATCGAACATCTTGAAAATGTATCTTTCCATCAACGTTGTAGACAGTTGCAGCCAGACCTGATAACAGCAAGGTCTGTAAATAATACAGGGCATGAGCGCATGACACGATCCCGTAATGCATTGCAAAATCGACATTTATTGGTGTTCTAGTTCACCAATTTTCAAATTTATTACTTCCCTTGCCCTACTACCATAGGTAAGGAAAGTATTGCTTTCCAAAAAAATTAAGGTACCCTAATTGCAAGTTTTCTATACGTTTCAAGGTCCCCTGAGTCCAAAAACATGATTTTTGGATGTTGGTCTGTGTGTGTGTGTGTGTGTGTGTGGTGTGTGTGTGTGTGTGTGTTGTGTGTGTGTGTGTGTGTGTGTGTGTGTGTGTGTGTGTGTGTGTGTGTGTGTGTGTGTGTGTGTGTGTGTGTGTGTGTGTATGTCTGTGAACACGATAACTCCATTCCTAATCAACCGATTGACTTGAAATTTTAAACTTAAGGTCCTTATACCATGAGGATCTGACAATAAGAAATTCAATAAAATTGAATTCAAAATGGCGGAAAAAATGGCGGATAATTACTAAAAAAACCATGTTTTTCACGGTTTTCTCGAAAACGGCTCTAACGATTTTCTTTAAATTCATACCATGGATAGCTATTTATAAGCCCTATCAACTGACATGAGTCTCATTTCTGAGAAAATTGCAGGAGCTCCGTAATATACTTGAGAAAAATGGCGGATAATTACTAAAAAAACCATGTTTTTCACGATTTTCTCAAAATAACTTGACCGACTTTTTTCAAATTCATACTCTGTATAGTTATTTATCAGCTCTATTAAATGGCATGAGTCTCCTTTCTGGGAAACTAATGGGGGGTCCACCCCATCCTTGAGAAATGGACTTTGTAACCTCCTTCTCGTGCATGAGGTAGGTAGGTAGAGCAGTTCATAAAAAGAACACATAGTCGAGATATTTCATCTGTAGAACAGCTGTTTTGACGACTTTAAAAAAATGACGACTAAAAAAATCATCGAATTTTACAATTTACACAAAGGAAAAAGTACTCTGAAAACAATTATATATATACACATATACAAAGGCTGATCGTAGTTTCAAATATGAGCAAGGAAAGTTGTGTGAGTGTACCACACCAGATTTTTTTTAGCTGTTATTATTGTAGATTGAACATAATATGATGTGTTATAAGTAATTGGAATTGTAAAAATAATTCCTCCTACAGAATTATAGTATTTAGCAAAATACTGGAAACTGAATGGTTAATTTTTAGATTTAATCGATCAGGATCTTTAAACTCTTTTTGCAGTTGGCCTCGCATATTTCTGTCTTGTTCCAATGCCTTATGAATCATAATCCTTAGGTTACAAAAATAAGAACAATAATTTTTAATAATAAATAATTGAAGCATTCATTATTGAAATTTTATTATTAAAAAATTGAAAACCTGAATTCCCATATTATCTGAACTAGAATATTGTTTTTAAAATGCATAATTTAGTTAAGAGCAAATTGAATTAGATTGGATTTTCAAATGTACCGCCATAAAGACCCCATAAAATGGCCGCTCCATAAGGAACAGCGCTCACACTCACATTCCGGGACGACACGTCACGGTACGATAGGACAAAAATCTCTATGTTTATTTAGGATTTTTTCTAGACATTTTAAATTGATAGATTATTTATTAATTTTTGAGAAAACATAACAACAGGTGAATGTAACTTACTGAGCGCGAGGTCTACTGTTCACAGAACTACTAGTACTTGACCAAAGCTCACGGGTTCAGTACTCTCATTAGAATAGATGAAGCAGCATAGGCCTACGTCGTTTGATGTTTTACTTCCAACCACCCGGTAGAAAGAACACTTGTTTCTTGTCACATCCATCGAATTCTTAAATGGAGAACTGATTAATAGTGTTACATTTCCATATTGGAAAATTATCAATTGAAAGTACCTATCAAAAAATTGTATGAAATGACTGAAGAACCTTCATCAACATTCAACTTGGATCGTGCTTCATTTATATTATTGTTTTTTAAAACATTACAAAAGAATGCTAATCCAAAGACTCTCAATCAGAGTATAGAAAATGATTTTCCATTTGAAGAGGAAATGGTAAAAAGCATTTTTTACATAAAAGCATTGTAAACATGTAAAGCATTTTTTACATAAAGCATGACTGGATTCTAGACATTGTTATGTGTACGGTTTGGAATAGGAGATTGAATTTATGTTTTTAAAAATAGACAAAACAAACAGAAATACATACACCAGGCAGGAAGCAATTTTTACACTGTGTGAAAATTGAAACTCGCGGGCCGATACATTCCAAATTCAAGTGAAAAGACGTTACAGTATATTGCAGTCTCGGAATATATTATTCTATCCTAAGTAATCATAGCTATTACAATAAACGAAAGTCATTCCTTACGTGTGTTGAAAACATGACTAAGAAATCCCAACTAGTTAAGTTTGATAATTATTGGTGCCTTGCAAACTAGGGAAAATAAAAGAGCATCAAATTATTACCGAATAACTAACTACTCAACAATGACATGGAATATTTTCAGAGTTAACAGAAAATTATCTTCAATTATACTTTTTGAATTATACCAACTAGTTGTACAAATCAAGACACTTCAAATTTTAAAATAATTTCTTTCTAATAATAGAATACATAAAATCTATATGGTTGGATAGTATTACTTTCAGAACACATTTTTGTATTTGCTCAGCAAATATAATGAATGAATAAAAAACACAGGGATGATGAAATACTTTAACCATGTCTCCAAAAAAATGTTGGGACACCACGAAAACCCACAAATATCAGCCCTGAGAAATATTTTTATTTGTGCAGAAAAGAGTATTTGATCAGCATAAATAGAGTATAGAAGTGAATACTGTAGATAGAAATATTAGCTTTGGAACGATAACCCTACCCTTGATGAATGCATTACAAAACCCTTGCTCAAACAAATAAAATAATAAATGCTCAAACAAATGAGAAAAAATCACCCAGTAAGATAGAAACGATAACTTACATAGATAATGTGTATGATCTGAAACGACAGTACAATTAACCAAGAAGGCTGGAAAGTTGTTGACGAATCTACCAGTTTCATACATGATGAAAGTAACTTCTCTAATTGCACTTGAAAATCTAAAAGTGAATTCTCAAATATATTCCAAGTTCAGATCCAGTCAGTGGCCAGTGACATACATGCTTTCTGAAAATATATTGATGGAATTATCGGACATTTTTGAATTCAAATTGTTGTTAAGATGCACGAGCTCATCAATAAATGTCAGCGGGCCTAATCAATGTCTTGATAAATAGATGTCCAGACTTGATTTACATGAACAGGCGGAAAATTGTGATTGAGACAAAAAAGTGGTGGATAAAGGCGTGTAGAAGAGAGAGACAGCAGGCGATTGTGTAGGAAAAATAGAAATCAACTATAAACAAACAAAAAGCGACTGCACTCTGGATCACCTTCAACCAACCTGAATAATGTTTGAAAAAGTCAGCAATATCAATTAAGAAAACAGATGGAGACGAGAAAAAGGGTAGAAGAGGGAAAGGAAGTGGTGAAAAAGAATAATGTGGAACACCATTTTCCGCCGAGTCTTGGACATATCAAGTCCAGACGCAAATACCACTAAAATCAAGTTTTGGTGAAATCAAGATGGAATACTGAACGGTTTCAGAAATACCAATGAAAGATCCTGCTTTATAGAATCTATAGGACATGGGAGATATTTTGTTATGAAACTGAAATCTTTGTTTATAAAAATCCTGTATATTAATAACTCATACATAATTTATAGGATATTTGTACGAAATCTTTCAGGTGGAAATTGCATAATGTTGATTTCTATAACAGATTTGTTTATTTATTAAGTCTATGTTTCTAGAGCTGAATATTCAAGAAACAGTTGTCAATGACGATATAAAAGAGTGTAGGATATAAAAATGTTATACCTTTGTATAAAATGTATTAAACATGATTTTATTATTAAATTTGATTTTCGCTCTCTAATTTTATATGTTTTCAAGTAGAAATATTCCTATCAAAAATGAGATCTCTAGAAAAACCTAAAATAGTTCATCTTTATTCGATGCTCAAAAACTATTACCAACAAAAAGTTCAACTTTCAACACTATTGTTTCTTATGCTCTGAGAGTTTTGCAAAAGCAGTACTTCAGTTGGTGAATTATTATTGACAAAATATCATTGATATAGTACTGTGAAACAAATCCTAGGTTCAGCAACTGATATGTCAAGTGATTCTAATCAAATCCGATTCAAAATCCAACGTCGAAGAATTAGACCACTAAGTTTTCTTTATTCATGAGTGAATTATGTTCTTCAGGATGACAGAAGAATATTCTCTTAAATCCTGCAATCTCAACATTAACATGAAAGAAAAAACATACAAGCTATCTAGTGGATTATGTATATTTTTCAACATTGTGCACCTTAGAATTCTAAAGGGAGCAGAAGAACAAAATGGCAGGTACCTAAAACTAATGAATGAGAATGAGCAATTTAGAAATCGAATAATGAAGTGTGGGTTTGTTTCAAGTGCTTCAACGTTGAATGCTGACAAACAAGGCGACATTGGCTGATTGTTGATGGGCGGCGCAGAGCATAGCACCATACCTGTTATCTTTCACTATGCCAGTCATTTGAATGCGACAATAACCTGAAATACCTCACAGCGCACACATGGAAATTCGCAACTCATGCTGGAAGGCCGTGACCACGGAACGACTTATTATGACGTACACCAGTTGAAAACTAATATTTTTGCAAAATATTAAACAATTTGGTTCATTTTGGAACGGTTCTACAACATCGACAGTGACTCAGACGAATTTTTAATCAATTTGGTGCAATTTTTATTTGAACTCGTATTTAATTGCCAAAAGGACAAGACCTCATGGAATTATTGGTTATTATTGTATTGAATTATACGTTATTATTGGAATTAGAAAAATATCGTACATTCTCCAAGAAAAAGTCCAAGTTCGTCCTGACAAACTGACAGGCTGATAAAGGCAGTGTTTAATTTGTATCATGTATTTGTATTCGTTTAAATTAAAATTTGTATCATCAAATTCATATTTTTCGCTAGGGTTAAAACTAATGCGTTATTGTAATGTTGAGAAAGAAATTTGTCAAGTAATATTATTTAATAACTCCTAATTTTCAAGTAGAAATTAGAAAATAAATGAAAATGGGAAATGGCGGAAATGGGAAAAGAAGTAGTGGAGTTGGTCTCCGCAAAATAAGCTCTCTAAAATCAGTCATGATAATTAACACACTATTTAAATGTCACAATAGGTAAGTTGGGGGTATATATTGGACTATTAATCATAATCAAGAAAAAACGTTTAGACAAAGGAGTTTTTCTTCGTATTTGTTAGTTGGCTAGTGGCAAATGAAAAGTTGGCTAGTGATAATCATTGTAATTTGTAAGTTGAAAAGTAGAAAATCTTATACTATCATTTTCAAAGTGGCCTAGTCGGCTGGTCCATTTTCTCTCAATCAACAGTCGAATGTGAAGCAACATGAAAGATTAGGCATTTACTATTGTGAACACTTATTATAGTTAGAATGAATTGATGTAAGTGACATTCATTCAGTTTATAAAAGTTATTCATTTAGTTTAGTCTTTTTGCATGCATAACTATATTTTAGATACAATTGAAAAAATTGTCATTCATTTCTTCAATGATAGGGAATTCACAACATCATTTGTTTGAATCGTTGTATCTATTATACTTTGGTATTTTTATTAAGTATCTAGATACTTGAGTATTTAGATACAGTAAGTATGTATGCAAACTGCATGCTTAACCCACATTATTTTAGACACAATTGAAAAAAGTGTCATTCATTTCTTAAATGATAGGGAATGCACAACAGTGTGCATTAGTAGCACTCGCTATACTGTCTTTAAGAGTTGAAAACCAAAGCAAAATCCACTGATCAGACGGCAGCTGAACGACAGCGTTTGAGGTTAGGTTATGCAGATGCGAGCGACCATGCGCATTGTTCTATTGTTGGAGCGGTGAGAGCAGAGAGCACGTGGGCGATACGATCGGAATCCGCCACTACACGGCGTCACGGACCTTGTGTTTGCGCCGAGGCCTGAAAGAAGAGCTAAATAACCGGTCGAAATGCAATCAGAAGAAGATCATGGAGAGGGAGAAGAAAAGGGTCCAACTTCCTCTTGCCAAGGAGACTTCCGTAGACCTAGCACAGCCTTGACCTGCTAGTGGAGCATGCTGAGAATCGAATATTATATAACCGACACTTCCACATTCACAATACAGCAGCTACAGTAGTAAGCCTAGTGCCTACATTCATGCGCTCTGCTATTACCTTCATTAAGACACACAAATGGAGATCCAGTTGGTGAGGACCTTCAAAAATATTGCGAGCTTTTAACCAAACAACAATTCTGTACATTATGTCTTTTCAATAAGTAACTCATCGAATTCCATTCAAGAGCATTCATTGTAATGATAACAAGCTGGAAACAACTGTGGCTTGTTGATGGTGCACTGTGATGCACAGACATAGAATATTAAAAGGGAATAGGATTTAATTTAAAATTATGAGATTCACCCGAATTTTTACATGTAAAATCTACAACAATAGGTACTGTAAATCATGTCTTTAGAGCAAGTAACTCATCGAATTCCAATTAAGAAAATTTACTTCCAGTAAGCTGAAATCAACTAGATGTTTTTGATGGTGCCTTGTTATGAGTGATGCACAGAGATAACATATAAAATTTCATTTGAAAGTATGACTCACTCGTATTCTTACATGTGAAATCTGATGCCTCTTGTTACACAGAAAATAGCAAAAATTGAAGAACAAGCAAAAATTGCACGTTCAAGTATTTTAATAAAGATGGGTCTGACTGATGTTCCCAAAGTTAGTTTGGTGATCAAGTTTCCAACGTAATAAATTTCATTTTCCTGAAGAAGAAATGTATTCCACTCTAAACTTATCCAGCCCTCTCTTTAACTTTTAATGAATACAGAAGTTCCAGGTTCCGAAGCAATGGACAATTCATTTTATTGATGGAGAGAAAATCTGGAAGACCAATGGGAAATTACATTTCTATTTGAAATTGTTGAATTTTTGAAGCTATTTTTATTTAAAAAAATTGAACCATTTGTACCCTGACATATCTGGATTGTGAAGATACCACCAAACTATTCACTGTGTCTATGAATAGGATAGGAGATTGCGAGTTATTACTGAATGAATCCCACGCATATTGTGAATCCGTATTCTACGAACCTGTGTTTTGTGAACATTCTACGAATCTGAATTACTTTCTAAATATTTAGAAATTCAAAAGGTCGAAATTCGAAAGTATGAAAATGTATTACTCCCATATGTAGCACAGGAGTAGAGTTGAATACTATAATATATTAGTAGCAAATAAAACATGTATTAATATTTAATTTAATGGGACAAACACATCCCACAAAATTGGGATGATTTGGAAGAAGGAAGAATCAAAAACAGTACCAATTATTATTGAATTACATTACTACAAAAATTATAAATCAAATAAAGATGAAATAAAGATGATGGTGGTAATCAAATTGAAGATGAAATTTTGGAGTAATGGGAAATATAATGTGTAGTAAGAATCAATTTAAAATAATTATGAAACTTGAAATGGAGTATTATAGAATCTCGTCTGATATAGAAAGAGGATTGACGATTCTATCAATTTCATGACCTTAGAAACTGCTTGTTAAAATAATTTCTATTGATATAATATGGAATTTCTTCAAATAACTGAAATAACTTCGTTTTGCGTTTATACCCATGTACACGGAAATTTTGGTTCATTTCATATTCCTGCTTGTTTACACATTCAAAGTACAGTAGCTTCATATACACATTCAAGGATGAAAAGGTTGAAAAACTAAGTTTTCAAATAACTTTCTTACCTTCGTTGTTTTTCTGTTCGCCTAGTTGAATTTTTTAAAATATGGGAAACTCAGTCCATTTATTGCAATAAATAACCCTAAACTGAAATGCGATAGTGGACAATGTTGGACAAAGAGCTGTAGTTTTTTATCTTAACAAACTTCCGCAAGGCCTTTATCCTTTAAAACATTTTATCTTAGTATTTAAAATTTAAACCATGTGACAATAGTTTTTCTGGGAGTACTGGATATAACCAAACAACTAAGATACTAATCAACGTCTATCATCTCATCAACGTCTGAAGAGATCAATGAGGGGGGGTATTCAATGATATTTGATTCCCACACACAAAGACAGGATATAGAATATTCTAAAAGCAACACGTAGGTCTGTATAAATTATTTCTGTATTAGCAAATGTTTTGGCTATTTGTGGTAATTGAGTAGTTTTGATAATATATCTGTTAATAATTCACTATATTATTTTCGTAATATAAATGATTTATGCATGATGTGCACACCTTCACTAAAATCTATCATTAATGCAAGGCAGGTCACATTGTATTCGCACAATATATGATGTCAGTGAAACATTACTGCAATAATTACATTTCAAACACTTAAGAGGAAGCTCTACAAGAAATAAAAGCTCTTAGGTGTAGGTTGAAATAAGAAAAATTTTATCAAAAAGTAAAAGTTGTTGAAGAACAACAATTATTTATATTGTTGGGGGAGACATCACGAATAAACCATTCACCTTCACCTGAACGTTGGTAGTCTCTTTTTCAATACTCAATTCTCATTTTTGTACTGATGTTGTATATTTTTCTTTAAATAAGATTTTTTCTGCGTAACTTGGAGAATAATGAAAACTAACCTGGAATTCCAGAGTAACTTAGTGAATGATAAAGGCGGATTCCCAAACATCAGTATCAGAGTCAGTGACCGGTAAAGTGAAAATATAATTCTCGTGAGTTCTAATCCCATTCAATCCGATCAACGGGTATAATAGTCCCATTAGCAATTATGGGAATAATATTCTCACTGTATCGGATACCTCAATTGGTACTGATAAATGGGAATCAGTTTCAATACAGTACAAAAACACTGAACTTCAAACATAGCATCCTCTTATAGTGAATTTTATTATGGTATAAATTTCAAGGTATTCCTAAACCATCCTGAGTGGAGTGGGCTGCAAGAAGAGCAAGGACTTCTTTGGTAAAAAGTGAATGTCATATGGAATGATTACCTAAACTGCAGATTTTAGCTGATAAGCATATGAATACTTCCATATCGTTGAAAAATGCCTGTGAATCTTAGTAGTGAAAAACAATTAATAAATATCAAATGAGGTTATACTAAGTCAGACAAAGAGGTTTTTGACTGAGAATTTTACCATTAATGTATCAGATTTGTTGTTTGGTATTTTTAAAATAAATGAATGTTGAAATTTGCAACAAACACAATGTGATCTGTTTTGATTTTCATGCAAACATCAAGAAAACCAAACTGAAATTTATACCGTGAGTCGATAGAAATTGAATGTACAATACTCATTTCTAGGATCACAGGAGAATGGCACTGATTGGTAATGAATTGAATAAATGATTTGCGTTATGAACCTTACGATGGGAGAATGCCCTTGCCAGTTAAATTTGGAAAGCCAGGTCAATTTTTCAGACTATACAATTTAGCCGTCTCTACAACATCATTGATTTAAAAAAGCCATGAGTTAACCTCTTAAAAATTTGATCAAAATTATTTATCGACATTTTTATTTCTCACTGTACACTATCTTCAAATTTTGGGAGAAATCATTCCTTTTGAAGTACAAGTGAAACTTGATAATGCATATGCCTTTGAAAATGAATTTACTAACATACTAACAGATTAACTCACCTGTTATTTATCATAATTAATTTCATAATGAACACGCATCGATCACACCAACTACAATTCACCAAGTTTCATTAAGATGAATCTTTTTAAGAAGCAATAAAACACCAGAAACACACCTAAAAACTAGAAAAACTTCAATAGCGGGATCGTACTTTAATCACGGAATAGAATTTATATTTTCCTAGTCTAACAAAAAATCAGAGTAACACAGTAATACACAAAAATATTGTGATTCATAAATAGTGTTAAACCATATCTACCACAATCATCTTAACATTGCAGAAAATTATAATATTGTGATACTCACATTGAAAGATGCCAAACATTTCCAGATCAGATTACTCACCTGAAAAGAAGAAAAAATAATTAGTTTATGATGATTCAAAGTATTGGATATTGCTCGAAATATCCAATTATGACTGTAGAAATGCTACTAATAAGAGAAACATTACATTTTTCTATAATTATATTGTAGTCCAGTCACTATACACATTGGTGCTTGCAATTTATATTGTAGTTCTGATTTTTTAATAGATCATTTGGATACATGAGAGAAGTCCAGAACCAATTTCTTCATGCAAAATTTCCTTGTGCTAGATACAGAGTGCCCAGAAGCCTCGTATTTTCGGTTCATTTTCCAGTTTTCAGCTATTTCTGCCAAATCTAGTAATCGGACAGAAAAATTTACTCTCGCTTTTTTAGATTAAAAAATTCTAAATAAAATGAGATGAGATCATTTGGAACTCTCTATCTCCGATACGTACTGAGATATGATTTTTCAAAAATGAGTAAAGTTCAAAGAAAATATCAATTCTGATGAATTTTAGTTTTTGATCCCAGTCAAATTCGGTCGAAAAATGTAAAATCTATTGGTGAGTGTACTTAAGACCATATTCCAATACACAAGAATGGCTAATTTCTATATTGACTGGACTATTGGTTTTTGTACAGGATTTCCATTGTTGATGAGTTGATAAAGGGATAAATCTGATAATAAGAGCAAGTTTAGTAAGTCTTTAATAAGTTTTAAAATTAGACTATCTTAATATTTGCTTATTCCCTCTCGAGATTGGAAAAATTATATCTACACAATATACTTCAAGGGAATGAATATTAATTTTTAGGAGATACAAAGAAAAACAGCCTATTTTATATTCTCAACTGAATAATTGCATAAGAGAGTAATACAATGCAGGTATTCCTTGAATAATTTATTGATAAACAACATTCCTAAAGTATTTCAGAAAAAATCAAATTTTCCAGTTGATATCACGAGTATAATTTATTGACTATGACACAACACTTTATTAGTTTGATGGCATTGAATTTGATTTGATTAATTCACCATGGAGATACGAAACAGACAATCTGTGGAAAATAATTGAAGAGGGGTGCGTGAACGTTTTGGAGAGCCCTCATAGCTATTCGATAAAGTGAATTGGTACTCAGTGTTCTCACACGTGGATGCTTTCCATATATTGGGATTCTGATAGAATGAACCCTATTTCACATTTGCATCGACATGATCAAGCCGTTTCTGCAGAGAAATAACATCAGTTGAATGATTCAAGTAATCGAATCACTATGACAATTGCTTTGAAACAGATTTCATCAAAATATTACAGAGAATTTCAAAGTGGCGGGATAGTTCATTGCGTTTAGAATGCACAACGATGTAGTGAACTGCATCTATGTTGGATGCACTGTGCACGATGTAGGATATTCAGAGAGGGAGACAATTCAACTGTACACAATGGTCTAGAAGGAGTAGCCTGCTACTAAGGAACAAGAATAATAATTTATGGACTATTTTCATGTCAATAAGAAAGATACAACTTATTTGATACTTTTGTAATTATATCGTGGACCTTTTCATCAATAAAATATCATATTTCCAAGGTATTGTTTGGTTTGAACTGAAGAATGAAGCATGCTTAACTGAAGATTTGCTATGTAAAATTTAGTCCAAAAAGTCTCAAAGTGTTTTATAAATTAACGACTGGTTAATTTATAAAGCATTTCAAGTGAAATGATAATCGCAGTTCGTGATAGAATCCGAAATTGATGAATTCTTCACTTATTTAGAGTTACTATTGTGTATCTGTTGATGCCTGGTTTATAAGTTACTGAAATTTATTTTGGAGTTAGCCAAGGTGAAAATTTGTTTTTAAGGTCCTGTTAGACTCCAACAGAGGTTGGATAAAATGTTGTACTAAACTGAACAAGCAAGTCAAAATTCTATTGAGAACTTTTAGTCGATAGGCAATTGTATATTCAAAGTATATTATTTTGTCATAAGTTTTATAAAGACCTGATCCTCTGAAATTAATTGATATGGTTTGAATTTGATTCATCAAAGCTATTCCGAAAATTTCTCTATGAGAAACTTATCAAATTCTATGTTTGAACTGATTTTTTATAGATTCTATGTTCATCATGAATTAAACTTTCTAGTTTCGTTTGTTTGAAACTTAAATTGTTGAGGTATTCAAGTTGTATAACCATATTCCAATTTATTCACTGCAGGTAACAAAACACTTCTTTTACTCTCATAGATTCTCTCTACATCAAGGTGATTTGAGAGTTTGATTAGCTTCCTTGCAAGATCTTTACTTGAAAAGGAGGTTGACTTAAAAACAGGAATGAGTAATTATTTTCCCAATCAGAATCCAAAATAAAAAAAAGAAATACTTATGTGAACTATAAGGAATCAATATGAATATAATGATCAAGTTTCTAATTAATATCCATCTTCATTTTAGTTGTTGAATTTTGAAAGAAAGATCATAATCATGATGATTATATCATAATTGTCGATGGATGAATGAATATTACTATAAGAAACGGAGTGATCCGTGGTCTAGTGGATAG
Organism: Nilaparvata lugens; assembly: GCF_014356525.2. Lineage (NCBI taxonomy): Eukaryota > Metazoa > Arthropoda > Insecta > Hemiptera > Delphacidae > Nilaparvata > Nilaparvata lugens. The sequence continues at coordinate 61,980,071 of NC_052506.1, read as the reverse complement.
AGTGCTTGAGTAGCAGCATAGAGATCCCGGGTTCAAACCCTCTCATTACCAAAAGTGTTTTAACCAGAACACTCCCGTGTTATCGGATGGGCACGTTAAACTCTCGGTCCCGGCTAAAGTATGACAGTCGTAAGGCCCATTGACGGCTTAAATGATATATTCAGGCGGTGGGATCTTCCCGCAAGGGACTCCCCACCAACAAAAGCCATACGAATTTACTTTTTACTATAAGAAACCTTAAGAAAAAAATATAGTTCCAGAATAAGTTATAAGATAATCTGATCCACATAGAGACAAACCATCCCACTGGAAAAGCATAGGCTTTTGGAATTATTAATTGTGTAGGAGAATGCCTGTACTCTTGTGGCGAGGCACCAAGTAAAGCCATGCAGACAAGGCTTGACATGTTTGAAACGCATGTCGGCGACGGGAACAGGAGAAGTTTCAAGCTGTTGATCAATGGTTCAAATTGTCACGTGTTTCGTAGCTGTGTGAACATGGCTTTACCCATTATTATTCATAACTTGATAGTCCAAATTGTAGGTTTCATCGAAGTAGGTACTGGTCTAATGGTTATTACTACCAACTACAAAACAGTTAATGTTTTTAGTTTCCTTTGTAATTTTTTCATGAAAATCATACAACTTCTAAACTGTATTTATTTTTAAATGGATTTACAGTATTCTGTGAACTTTGTTAGAATGAACAAATAATTTGATAGTTGATTTCAAACTGTTTTCAATTCTATTTTGAAAGCTTTTCTGTATTGATTAAGATTGTATGAATTGATTTTTTGAAGAAGCATTCAATAATTATTTTTGTCTTACGTTCCTAAATTATACGTTTCCATACATGGCAATAGAATATCATTGAAATCATGAACTTCTTTGCTGGTGCCCACATGAGCCCTTGTTCAATAAAATGAAATGGGGAGATAATGATGAAGACCAACATTTTTAGGTGAGTTTCAAGCCACTGCCAAAATAATTCTCAGGGCCCGGCCATACAGTGCGATCTACGATCCTATAGGTAGGTCTTTAGATCTATCTCTTAGATATAGATAACTATAGGATCGCAGATCGCTTTCTGTGTGGCCGGGCACTTGAACTCAAAAAACTGTCAGGTAGGGCCGAAACACACGAGACGCTTTTTCAGACGAGTCTGCATGAGCAGGAAGCTCTACGATTGGCTGATCCTCTTCAAGTCAACCCAATCGGCCAATCGGAGAGCTTTCTGTCCTGTCATGCCGTGCCAACTCGTCTACAGAAACACGTCGTGTGCTTGTGCCATTACTGAAGGAGGTCTCCAGCAGTCACAATAAGGACAAAATCTGAAGAAAATCCAAGATCCTAAGAAGCTGGCATCAAAAAGTAGAGGGAGAACCAAGAGCACAGCGCTTATCTAATCTAGAAATGAATTTGACTTCTGGATCTACCACTATCAGAGCTGAAGTAGGGATTCGAAATGCGATAATTCAGGTCTTGAGACAAAATGTTTGGAGACACTGGAACTGTAAATTACTGCGATAAGTGCAAGTCTGCACACCTGAAATTTTATTGATTATATTATTTCAGCAAATAATCCCAATTTCAAGGATGAATGTGGTGGACACAGAGACGATTCTCAAATCCTCCCTCCACCGAATATAGAAAGTTTTCATGTCATTGTAAAATTAATTAATCAGGAGTTCAATTTTCGTGGGACGATGTGATTAACATGTTTAAAAAACATAAACAGCTACTATATTGATAGTATATAATGGAATCAAATTTACCTACTGTTCATAAGAAAATGTACCTGATTGACTCATTGTACTCATTATACAGAGTGATTATAAAAGGACAATTTTGCACATAAATATTAATTGAAATTACTTAGAGAATTGAGAAAGGTGTCATTTTGTTAAAAAACACTTCAAGTTCAAGGTGTGGGTGTTATTTTGGTTGGATGTGACTGCCATTGTAATGCGACATAGCCTACTTACCACCGATAATCGATTTCTTGCTACACACGAACCACCATGTAAGGCATAACTTGTGCAACTACAGTGATGATCCGTTTCCATATAAAAAATGTTTGTAATAGACTCAAACAGGTATTGGCAAAAATGTATTATATTAAAGATTTAATACCCAATAAAGTGAAGAGGATGATGTATCTGGCCTTGGGAGAGTCTGTTATGAGATATGGATTGCAAGGTTGGGGATTTGCTAGCAATGTTTATCTTAGGAGAATATCTTCGGTACAGAGGAAGATTTTACGTTTGATCAGCAATTCTGAGGGGAATATTTCATATGAGAACCTTTTGAATAGATGCAAGGTTTTGAATATAAAAGGTATATTTCTGTTTACTTTGATTTTAGAAAATTACTTCTGCAAAAAATATTTAGTTATGAAAGTTAATCGATATGATTTAAGGAATAAGAGGTATGTTGTACCATTTACTTCGAATAATTTAGCCAGAAACACCTTAATCTACATTGTACCAAGAACTTTCAATGATTTACCCGATAATTGTGCTGAGTTTGTTAATATGCGCCTATTGAAAAGAAATTTAAAGATTTGGTTGAATAATTACACTTTAGATGTAACAAAACGTAACTCATTATTAATGTATTGTATTGTTGTAATTCATTCTGTTCTATTTTTTGTATGTAAGTTCAGATTGACTATATATTATAACACTCTTTAGATATTTGAGAGCTGAACCAACAATTAATTAATTAATATCATTATAATTTTTACTGTTAAGTAAATTCTGTAAGTAAATTTAACAGTGTAATAAACTGATAAGTAAATTTAACTGTTAAGTAAAAATAAAGTTCACTGATCTCTTCTTCTCTTCTTCTCTTCTCTATATCTATAAAAGGCTAAGCCCCGACAGACTGAAATCACACCACAGCCCAAACTACTGAGCCTAAAAACTTGAAATTTTGCACAATTGTTTATGGTAGCCTCAAAACATCCACTAAGGAAGGATTTTTAGAAATTTGCCCCCCTGAGGGAGCTGGGGCCACCCAAAAATTTTGTACTTTTTAACAGTTCATTTCACAGCAAAGTCATGAGGAACTTTTTTGTTCAGCTACGAAAAAAATTAGATCTATGCAGAAAAATTCTGATCAGAAGCACAGGGGGGTTCAGGAGAGGGCATTTTTCCAAAATTTTGATGTAAAATCACACGACAGCTCAAACTAATTGGCCTACAGACTTAAAACATTGCACAAATATTCTTCAAACATGCTAGACGCGCACTAAGAACGGATTTTGAGATATTTTGCCTCTAAGGGTTTTAAAGGATGAAAAAGGATCCTATTAAGTAAGGTTATGAACATGGTAAAGTGGACGCCATATGGAACTGAGATAATTGACACATGATATTCTAACATATGTTGTAATCATTGGAAAGCTTAAAATAATGTTGTCAATCAGCTGATCAAATTAATTTTGCGCGAGCTTGTCACGTGTGTATTCCATATTGTTGTATGCTTGGCCACGCAGTTCGGTTTCGCCTTCTATCAGCTGTATGGAGTCTCATACATTCCGATTGGAGAAGAGCACATAGATATTCTTTGGTTAGGAGTTTGTTGATAATTATTTTTTCAAAGTCAAATTTTATTGCTATCAAAAATCGCATTGAAAACTTTCTCAATAGACAAGATTACAAAAAATATACCTATATTTATTTGTAGCACGGCCAGAAAAAGATAAATTTGAATACTAGCCGTGAGTTCATTCAATATAACTTATATATATTTTTTTCGTTAATGTTTTGTGAATAAAAAGTACGAGTTGATGAGAGATGTGAGTAAATCCTTATATTTGATCCAAATAGTTATTCATATTGAAGTAGTCGGGGTCACTGCAATCAAAAGTTTTTTATTCTGTGGCTAGTAAATTTCATACGTATTCATTGTCCATAATGTATCCAGTGTTCACAATGGAAGTGATTGAACTACTGGAAATTAATGGCTTACTGGTCCCTCATAGAATTTATAGTATTCCTGGTGATTGAGCCTGTCTTTTTTAAAAGCGTTGACTATCAATAATAAAGCTTTATTTATAAATAGCTTACCCGGCGAACTTCGTACCGCCAAAATGTCAATGTATCTCATGTCACACTTAACTTTATCTGGTGAATCATGAAATTTATCTGACAATCAATATTTTCATTCACATCTCAATACGGACTTCCTATGTGCTTTGTCATGCAGCATTCATTATTATAAAACATATTTTTCTCAATCAATTGGTAATAATTTCTATTAGTAAAGTGTTGAATTAAAACAAATAGGTTAAATCAGTGTTTCAAAGATGAATTCGATGTTTTCATAGTTGTTGATTGTCAATAGATGGTCCAGGAAAAATGCGATGTACGATGACACACAGGAATCACACAGGATTACATATTCTTTCCATCTTCCATTTTAGGATGAATATAAGCTAAGCTAAATTCAAATAGATTGTAAATTATCCTCTCATTCTTCAGTAATCAATGAATGCAATATGAACAACTCTCTTTTATGAGGTGAATAACTTTTTTCAACATTTTCCAGTTTCTCAATGATAGGGGAGTGATAATTATTATTTGTATAAGTCTTCTAAGGAACCATTATCTACACAGCTGGTACCAATCAACTACACTTCAACTCCAAACTACCGTTTCAATACCAGTACACAATTTATCACAGGGTGACATGTTTATTAGGTACAGCTGGTAACTTTAGATGCTAAATCATATTATCATGATCATCTTTCCGTTCTTCAGTAGACGCTCGGCCGACAATTTCGAAACATAGGTCTGTAAAATAGATTAATAAATAATTATTATTAGCCCCCCTATTAAAATTTCTGTTCAGAAACCATCCCCAATATTCACACAACATATTCCCAAAGTTTCATGCCGTTATGTCAAGAAGTTTTCAAGTCTATAGGGAACAAACACACAAACATACATTCATCTTTATCTATATAGATTTACATTCAAATGGAAGCCTCTCTAAATGGAGGTAGAATGATAAGGTTGACAACTTTCAGTTCTGTTGTTTTAACATTTTTTTCAAATCACTTTCGAAAATTTCATGTAGTACTATACCTACTACTGTTTTTGAGCCACTTCTGGTGCTATCATAGTTTCACCACTATTCTGTTCCACAGTCCTATCTCTTGCAGTCGTTAACTATATATCTATAATTAATAAAGTAAAGAACTGGCTTATACACGTACGGGATAGGAAAATTATGTTTGACGCATCATAATGTCTGAACTACTGGACGAATTAACTTGAAAATTTGTATATAGATTCTTAATTAACCAAGGATGGTTATAGGCCTATTTTCAATTCTTCAAAATTTCATTACGTCAAGTTTTCAGTTTGTCAAGTTTTGATATAGATCCTTGCGGAGCACGGGTTCCTGCTAGTATATGTATATTTATATTTGAATTTACATGTTTTGTATATGGTACCTTGTCAAGCAGCCTCTTTGAGGTTCGCTTAAGGTAGCTTATTTATTCAATAAACCTTTTTTCTATTCTATTCAGAAGGTCATTGAGATTGCCTGGTGGAGGCGGAGCATAAACCTTATACTTAATAAAACCCTCACAGAAAGAAATCCATCGGTGTTGTATCCGGTGAGCGAGGTGGCCGTGCAATTGGCCCAGCACAGCCAATTCAGCGAAGTTGAAAGTGATTGAAATGAGGTGGCTCATTTCCACGGAGAAGTTCGAGATTTTCAATCGCTTTCAACTTCGCTGGATTGGTTGTGCAGGGCCAATTGCACGACCGAGTGTCGCAAGAAATCTGAAACGGATCATCACTGTAGTTGCACAAGTTATGCCTGATATGCTGGTTCGAGTGTAGCAAGAAATCGATTATCGGTGGTAAGTAGGCTATGTCGCATTACAACGGCAGTCTCATCCAACCAAAATAACACCCACACCTTGAACTTGAAGTGTTTTTTAACAAAATGACACCTTTCTCAATTCTCTAAGTAATTTCAATTAATATTTATGTGCAAAGTTGTAAAGTCCTTTTATAATACCACTGTATTAGGACATCAATAACTGTTCTTGAGGGATATTTAATGACGAATATTGATTATTGTTTTACCTACACATTTTCAATAAAGGATGACAAGATGAATTATACCCAATGCTCTACTCACACTACTGCGACTCAAATCATACGACTCAAGTTGTGAGTACCACTTTTTCAGACTTTTCAACGTGACATATTTGAAATTGTGTAATTAAAGGCTTATTTGAAAAATTTGTTTGATTAAATAATATAAGAAATGTTACTGCTTTTTAACTAATTTGAACGTGTTCTAGTTTATATTTACGCTATTCCACTTCAAATCCTAACATCACTTTTTGAACATCAAGCATATTCAAGTCTCACGTCTCTTGGCGACCAGCATGTAGAGTTGCCAAGCGATTTGAGTATCCTCTACGTTCAAGAAATGAGGTTAGGATTTGAAGTGAAATCTATATATATAAAAGCAAAATGGCACTCACTCACTGACTGACTCACTCGCAGAACTAAAAATCTACCGGACCAAAAACGTTCAAATTTGGTAGGTATGTTCAGTTGGCCCTTTAGAGGCGCTCTAAGAACGGATTTGAAAAAAATTCTTAAGATACGCCCACATTCTGCAATTTCCAACGTTTTTTAGCGTTTTCTCAGTTTTATCGAGAACAAATGAACAGAAAATGTTCAAATTTAGTACAGAAGCTCAGCTAGGGTGTAATAATGTTGTGTTAGAAGGAATTTGCAATAAGGTCAAAGATACGCCCAAAATTAACGTTTTATAGCGTTTTTTTTGCTTTTTCCAAGATTTATCGAGAACAAATAAACAGATATTGTTCAAATTTAATACAGAAGATCAGCTAGGGTGTAATAATGTTGTATTAGAAGGAATTTGCAATAACGATAAGGATACACCCAAAATTAGCGTTTTTCCAGCGTTTTTTTTTTTTTTTTGCTTTTTTCAGATTTATCGAGAACAAATGAACAGGAATTGTTCAAATTTAGTACAGAAGCTCAGCTAGGGTGTAATAATGTGTTAGAAGGAATTTGCAATAACGACAAAGATACGCCCAGAATTAGCGTTTTTCCAGCGTTTTTTTTTTTTTTTTTTTTGCTTTTTCTAAGATTTATCGAGGACAAATGAACAGAAATTGTTCAAATTTAGTACAGAAGCTCAACTGGGGTGTAATAATGTTGTGTTAGAAGGACTTTGAAATAACGCCAAAGATACACCCGAAATTAGCGTTTTTCTCAGCCTTACTGCGTTTTCTCAGTACTTTGACTTTCTGATGGAATGAAGCATGCTCATAGCGTTTTTTTTACGTTTTCTCAGTCATTTCATCAAGTAATAGACAGAAAATTTTCAAATTTGGTACAGAGGTTAAGCTAGGGTCTAAAAATTTTGTGATGAGGTGACTTTAATATTTGATCAAAGATACGCGCAAAATCAGCGTTTTTCTCAGCTTTACTGCGTTTTCTCAGTACCGTACTTTGACTTTTTGATGGAATGAAGCATGCTCAAATGAAAAATGCAGGCGAGCGAAGCGAGCCCGCTGATCTCATTTTTGGACGATCCAGTCGGGGGTCCAGGGGGCGGAGCCCCCTGGCTTAACGGATATGGCAAGCGAAGCGAGCCTGACGGCTAGTAGCGTGAATATGAACGAGAACACGTGTTGAAAATTTTTGGAAAAGTAGTGAAATTTCTAATTTTTTCTTATTAAAAAAATTAGATTTAAATTAGTCTTTAATAATTACACAATTTTGAATGAGTCAAGTTGAAAGGTCTGAAAGAGTGGTACTCACGACTGGAATCGCGGTAGTGTGAGTAGTGCCTAACCTAACCTACAAAACATTAATTCATATGGCTTTTGTTGGTGGGGAGTCCCTTGCGGGAAGGTTCCACCTCGCCTGAATATATATATATAGTTAAAGCCCTCAATGGGCCTTACGATTGTCATACTTCGGCCGGGAAAGACAGTTTAACATGCCCATCCAATAGCAAGGGAGTGATCAGATTAACCGAGCGCCGAACCTAACCTAAACGCATTGAATAGAAACTAATACTAGAGTAACATCACCTTCACAGAAAGCTAACCTAACCACCTGAATTGGGCGGTAAGGACCAGCACTCGTATACGTACCGCTTTTCGTTTATCCTCGGCTGATACAGCAGAGTGTGACCGATGCCGGAAGAGATCAATGACTTTGGAGACGGGACCCCGCGACGCGGTGCTTCCCGACGAGGAGCTGTCTGAGCCGGCCCTGGGTCTGCCGCCCCCTCCACTCCCGCCCCCGCTTGCCGCGTCCGATCCGTGGTGGTGGTGGTGGTCGCTGCTATTGCGGTGACTACCAGATGAAGGTGACATTAGTGAGTTCTGTCACACAAAAACACACAAATATTAACATCGAAAATACCACATCTAGCTAAATGTAATCACAATGATTAAATATACAACTAGGTACAATACTTTTATTGTTCTCAATGCATTAGTTATTGGGGTTTGTGATTTGCTCAGCATAAAAATGATTTATTATTATTATTGAAGGGTAATATTTCAATGTGTACTGATAGTTTATAATCATGAAAATGAAAATTGCATGACAAATATCATGCAACTATGCATATATGGATATGCATTATTGTGAACTTTTTTTAATTATAATGAAAAATTTAAATGGCTAGAAAATGTCCTCTTAGGAACGGAATAATATATTTATGAATTGATTTTCATTGGATATATTATAAAAATGTTGAATTATTAACCAATAAAAAATGTATTTGAAACCTTTTGCTCAGAATTAGGCGAAGCGATTCAGACATAAAGGATTATCCTCATGAAATAACAAATTTTACGAGAATATGTTGTTCAATATTGAACTCCATAATTCTCTCGATCTCAAAAGCTTTGTGAAAGGCATTATTTATCAAAGTATCAAAAATAGTCCACGTATTTCATACTTTTTAAAATAATCCAGCAATATTGCTATATAATGTTTGAACTGTTCAATAGAAATCATGCTTAGTTTATAATAATACAACAAAAACTCTGTGGCTCATATAATAAAACATGATTCATATTTGTTCATTGGTTGATCTACAGTAGTACAGGTCCAATGAGGAGAATAATAGCTTGAATACATGCGAATACAGTAAATCATTCATTTGGTGGAATAGAAAAACCGATTATTGGTATTTTTCATGGTGATGTAAATAGGAGTATCTGCAATGGAATTTGAAAATTCAGTTGAATGATTCGCATCTCACAATCACAGCACATTCAAAGTCATGCTTGAATTGCTTCACATCCGATTATAGTCTGTTTCAGAAGATGGAAAGTATAAAATCCGATTATATTATATTTCACAAAATGAGAGTTGATGCATAACTTCAACTTGGAATAACCATCTACATGTGTTGAAGTGACACATGTATGAGGAGTAAGGTAGATCAAACAAATATTTTCATATATACAGTAAGAGTGATCCCTTTACGAAAATAACTGAATACTGCTTCAGGTACTGTACCTATATTTTATGTGAATACCTCAGACAAAGCTTCAATACCTAATTCGATCATATTTTTGCTCTCATATTCACTTTATTCTCATATACAAATTTCCCTTCAAATCTTTACAGAATAAAAATCTACTCATACAAATAAACCGTAAGACATTTTTCCACTTTTTATTCATTGAAACAAGATTATATAGAATGAATGGGATGAAAATATAATTATAAGAATTAAAATAGGAATATTAATTTTTCTGATAGGTACTACCTTTGATTATGGATATGTTAATATCCATACCGTATCCATAATCAAAGGTACTGCTGAGGGAAAAAGTTATTGTGATTGGTTTCAGAATAGATAGATTCAAATATTGAAAGCATGATGTATCAACTCAAATTCCACAAGAATTATTTATTTCTAGCCCAGTTTCAAATAATCGTTTCAATAAACATCTTTAATTATTTGTACTTTAAACTTTTTTGAGCTAATATTTTGAATTAATACATAACTAGTAGTTCTGTGAACAGTAGACCTCGCGCTCAGTAAGTTACATTGACCTGTTGTTATGTTTTCTCAAAAATTAAAGCTTTCTGTCCTATCGTACCGTGACGTGTCGTCCCGGAATGTGAGTGTGAGCGCTGTTATCAGGTCTGGCTGCAACTGTCTACAACATTGATGGAAAGATACAATTTTCAAGATGTTCGATGTTTTTAAACGGGTAGTATTATTGACCGAGCGAAGTGAGGCCTAAGATTCAAGTCGACGGTTTGGCATTTCTCTTAATGTTTAAATGTTAAACTCATATGTTTACCTCACTTCGCTCGGTCAATAATAAATACGGCTATGAAGTCTATACTTAGCGTTTTATGTGCTAAGTTTTATAAATAGTACTATCTCTACTATTGTTGTATTTGTTTTACTATGACAACAATCATATTATATTCTATTAAAAGCTTAAGATAGAATGTAAAAGGAAGAAGAATACAAATGGAGGAAAGTGAAAAAGGAAGGAAAAATAGAAGCCAGGAGAGAGGAATTTAGAAACTCAATCAGTTTATCAAATTCGTTGATCACTATTATATTGCAGCAGCTTTCGTTTCTTGAATAAGAAAAGAGTAAAATAGTGTGATAATGAAATTGAACAAGATTTATTTAGGGTCGATAGCCCCACACTCTCTGGGTAGTGGGAGTTTTGGAGACAGGAACTAGGATATGGAGCAGCAGCTTAGAATATGGGTATCACTAGCAATCAGGGAAAATGAAGGCGGAAAATTCAAGCTCACGGTTTTTACTTTATCAACAGAGCAGACTTGTTGCCATAGCAGCAGATTCACATTCATAGCCACGTATATTAATTTTTTGTTCTTATTTGATATCATTTGTTGGTGTTATAGAAATATGAATATCATCACACATACCCATCAATAATAATCTGAAAATAATACTCCTATCATATTCAGTTTTATTGAAATACCGATTTATGAGCACAGCTCGATTTAATGAGAAATTTTCATCAGACTTCTAAAATTGAAATGTGGGAGGAATCGAGGAAATTGTAATGAAGCTACCGCTTATTGGACATACTGGTTGAATATGACTTTTGGTGATTGGATGCGTATATTAGATACCAGCACAAAATATTTTACAAAAGTAAAAAAAAAATTGATATTTTTTCAAAAGCATTGGTGAACATAGAACATAAGGCCCTCATAACAAAAGGTTCTAGAAAAACTCATTCTGCAAAAATTTCAAACTAGTTACAATGAATTATTATTACTGGCATATCTTTTATATAAATTTTGTATAGAAGAGAAAATCACAAATAGTTTAAGGCATAATGTGAACTATAAAACTGTAAAGAAAGGAAAACCAATGTTATTACTGACTCTAAGCTTATTGTTTTGATATTCAAAAAGTAAAACTATTTTTTGAATAGGTTTTGATTATTTTCATGATTAGTAAATCAAATAGAATGATGATAAATCAAAGTCAAATTAGCAAACACAACTATTAATATAATACTGAAATAGGCAGTAGAGTTTTATCTGCTGGTAGCAATTCAACAATAATATCATACGTTGCATTATCATGTCATACTGGAAGCGTTTGAACTGGGCTGAATACACAAATAGCTGAGACCCAATTCATGCACTTCAATATAGAAGCCCTCATCATATTATTATTTGTCTTCCATAATATTATGAGGTAGGTATCCATGAATAGAGCGAATTGATAACAGGAATCAGGCCTGAACAATAATCTCTAAAGATAATCACCCTCGACGGGTACCGGTAGTATAGGCTACATATAATATATCCAACTCTTCGAAACTTCTTCAATTGCTTTTTGAATTATTAAATTGTTTTGAAAATAAAGGCAAAGTGTTATTAGTGATCACCAATGATGGCATATCTACTGTAGGCCTATTCATTTTCCTGCCTATCCAAAATTAACGCATAGAGCTAGAAGGTTTATGGGTTGTTAGGGTGAATAAAGATAGATGAAAGAGTTGAAAACATTGTAAAAATGGAAATTTTCCTGCTCAAATTGATTGAACTACCTGTCGTAATGCATAACAGTTTCTCACATACACTTATATTTCAAGTCCAGTACTCAATAAATGTGATTCCATACCCGACTTCTGATTAATTGTTGACTACATATATTCGTTTTTTGAGAATATTTTTCCTAAAAATGTTATTTGATAGAGCTTTTCAAGGTACAGATGGTATCAAAACAGATAATGGTTAAGCCATTAGAAGTGGAAAACTTTAAAAATCGTTTATGAAACCGCATCTGTTTACAATTTCCCGGTTGGAAAAGTTGTTGAATTCAGCAATGACTGCCAAGTTCGAATTCAAAACAAAATAATAGGGAATCATAAATATGAACGATAGCGAAACACAATAAAACCTGACCAACTGGTTCAAGAGCAGGCCCCACTTGAAAACATTTACATAATTTTCATATTCAGTGAGCTGTGTCTGTCTAGCTAGAGATAGGCGAAGCACGAGGCGGGGAGCCGACTAGAGGCTACTATTCTGGTCAGAAGACCAACTTGTTTATGCAACTATTTATGCATAGTTCTTTGTTTGACAATACAAAAATAACGCCTTGAAAATATTCCATTGACTGAGAAATAAATCAATAACTATTCATCAATGGAAGGAGTTAGCATAGATTGATGCATCCATCTGCGAAAGGACTATCTGCTTTCCTTATCGTTATGGAATGCTCAATAATGTGTCCAAGCCAGTTGACCTCGGAGTGAACCCTTTTTTTATTTGCCAGCTAAGGAGATTGTTTTCCTCCAGTTTTCTGACCATCTCATGCATTTTTGGCACTGACGTGATGATAAGTTCAAGGTTTGTTTGCGTGAACTGAGGGGATTTGCGTTGGATGTTTCTGTATCTTTGTCATTTTTATTTTTGATTTGTGAACAGCTTAGTATATATTAGACAAGACACACACTATATGACGCGTGAAGACGCCTTCTGGTCAGCCAAATACGCCAAGATTCCAGTTCCACACTTACAGAATGAAAGATCTATATTCTTTAAATTTTCAAAGTAAGAGATAATATTTTTAAGGATTCAATAGACTTCTAACAGAAATAGAAACAATGATCAATGAGAAGAATCTTGATATATTTATGAGAGAGTATTAATGAGAAAAAACTAAAAAAAAGAATTTTCGTTCAATACCGTACATGATAACGAATTTGATTGGAATATTTCAATAATTTGCAGCTCTTCCTATCTTCCTCTCTTATAAAATAAATGTCTACCATTTCACATGATTTATCTAAAGTAATTATTCAGAAAAAAATAGCACTACATATGCCGCAAACTAAGTAGAATCACTGTTGCACCAAGTAACCTGATTATGTTACAATCTGTCATTAAAGATTTTCTAACCCTTGTATAATCCTTCAAATTTCATTTATTCAATGAAATTCGAGCACATTTCACTATTCACACTACAATTATTGTGATACGTTATCAGAAAGAAAATCTTTACTTTATTTGCTAAATAATTTTATGTTGAATCAATTTTATGTATGTTGAATATGAAAATGTGGTTGAATGGATTATTCAAAACAAAGCCTGTGAGGTAATATAGACGTATAGACTGTATAGACGGATTACTTTATAGATATAGTGGAATCGGACACCAGGTGCCGGATCCGAAAGTCCCCTAATACAGGAAATGCTGGCTGCAAGATGTGCCTAAACTACGCAGGCAAATACGGCAAGTAAAAAAGTTGTTCATGTTTAAAGTGAGAGCATGCTAAAGCCATCTGCCTTCACAAATGTAGGTCTTCTTGAAGTATGCTTTGAAGTATACTTAGGGAGGACTACCTAAGTACCTACTGTGCTTTTGGATTGAATAGTCCTTCTCACTGTGATTTCAAATCAGGTATTTCAATCAAAGTTTGGCAACTTTTAGAGTTTGTATAAAGAAGGCTACCTGTGGTTTTGAATTGAGATGATAACCTACTGTGAGTCACAGAAAAGCCTACTGCAGGTTTGGAGGAGGACAACCTAAAGTGCTGATTCAATTCAAATTCATCAGTTGGAATAAAATGAAAAAATCATACACTATTTACCCTTTTATATTTTATTAATGCATAATATGTGATTAGATTTTATATAAAGGGGGCTACACTGCCTTGTGATTTCGTATTATTAATAATACGAATTTTTGATTTGATTGGGAGATTCTACCTACTATGATTTCGTATGGAGAAAGACAACCTACTGTAGGTTTTATTGGATAAACTACCTACTGTTGTTTTTTTATTAGTTAGTACTACGTAATTAACTTGAAAATTATAAATAAATACCTTCTGAAGTTTTGGATCGGGAGGGACAGCCTACTGTAGTTTATAATTATGAAGTTTTATCTACTATGCCTTTGAACATTGATAATGGACGAATGAGTGAGGAATATCTACTAGGGAGGATACCTACTACAACCTACTGTTGTTTTACATCAGGGGGAACCAAATACTCTGGTTTTTGATTGAGGAGAACAACTAGTGTATTTTTGGATAAAGCTAGATTGCCACATGTCAGCTTCAGTTTACTTGTCAAGTACAGTGAATTCTAACGAGACTGTTCCCACCCAGGCTGTCACAGCGGGTATGAGCGAGTATAGTCCCATTAGAATTCAGGGGAATAATATGTTCACTGTACTGTACACGTATACTGATACAAGCCATACTCATATGTGAGAATCCGACTTGAGAAAGAACTTACTGAAGTTTTGGATTAGTAAGAACAGCCTATTGCAGCTTAGTATTAGAAAGGGAATGCTACTTTGGCTTTGGATTGAGGAGCAGTAAGTACTACTAATTTCTGGGTAAGGTCTTCCTACAGTGAGGATTTTAGGGAAAAACATGTTGAAAGAGATTTCTTTTATGATGAAGTACTACCTACAGTGGTGGGGGGGGGGGAAATACGTACTTGTACAGCGTTTTTCATCTGAGCAATGAGCGTGGTGGGCTTGCGATGCGACCGCGACGCATCCGACTTGGACCGCGGTCGGAAGGCGTCGAGTAGCGTGCTGCCGCCCGAGTTGGACGACGAGGTCGAGCCAGTCGGAGTGGGCGTGTGGCGTCGCGGTGAGTTGGCTAGTACGTCGTCGCCCGACCCACGTCGCTTCTCTTTGGCGCGTTCCTTCTCCTTCTCGCGACTGTCCTGCTTTGTCGGCGGTGGTGGCTGCTGGTGGTGTCGACTCTGCGAGATGCTCCACGTACCTGCATGTCATCGCCAAAATTAACCCAATTCAAATGTATTTCACACATTAAACTGCTATCTCACAACAGAAAACGAAATTCCAATACATGTAATTTTATTAACAATGATGGGTCGATTGAATAAAAGCTAGAATCTAGTGACTAGGAACTAGTAATTTAGTTCTAGCTTGCTAAAATTCAGTTGAATAATCAAGTGCTAGTTTTATTAGCTAAAATACTCAAGTGAATAGGATTATACAGCTGAATTGAAAATCCAATAATTGCTAGTTTTTATTCAATCGACCTACTGTGCATTATCCAACAATGAATGAATGAATGAATGGACACAACAATACAACAATAAACCATTTACTGAGACATTGATGATTTTTCTTTTTCTATAATTGCTATGTACGATTCAAGTATTACCAGTTGATGATAATCAGATACGAAAGTTCACTAATTCAACATTCACAAACTTTTTCTCAAGATATGGAACAACATAGGAAATTAGTGATGTGTGCAGTCTTCGCAAGGAAAACTTGTAGAGTAACTGAAATAGCAAGATTACACATAATTATCAAAATGAAGGGAATGAAAATTGAAAAATAAGACTTTTTTGAAATCTAATACTTTTCATGTGAAAGAGATTTCAATTAATTTCAGTTTCATTGAAATGTAATTAACTTATTACCAAAAAAATCATGATAGCTATAAATGAAAGGGCAGCAGCTGAAAATGGAATATTTGTCAATAAATTATTAATTACTTGAATTATATTTTTAATAATAATAATAATAAACCAAACCAATTATTTATTGGGTTTTCGGTTTTCACTATGATTAAAATCTACTACTGTGTATTCGATACTCCCTTCTAGGTAATTAATTACTGTGTAATGTGAATTAAATATTACTAAGAGTTGTGTAAAATGGGCTTTAACATATTATAATTCACTGTATTAATATTTATGAAAACTACTTCACGTTGTACTGATTCTGTACTATTCTATTAACCGTAACGGATGATGTTTACCTACTTATCGATTTCCCTCAACTCAAATGTAACCAAATTTGCAATGCAAATGTCAGATGATATAAATCGTGATATCATTTGATTGTTATGGAAACCTATTTGACCTCAATTCCAACCTCCAGAGCTGGAAGCCTTGAGAAGGGACGAACGACAGCGAAACCACAACACGCGAAAGTCCTCTTTCAAGTTGCCATCATGATTATTACAATACAGAAACTTTTTTCCGTGAATTCTGGACATGAATTGATAGTCATGTTATGAATTTCCTACTTGATCATAAGGGTGATGACAAATTTTGTGATGAAGGAGGCCTACAGCAGTAGAGCTAGTAGAATAGATCGAAAGTGCCTCACAAATATTATCTAAGAACTTTATTACATGAACTAATACAGTACAGTTGGAAACCAAAATTGGTTCCAATTGACAACCAAAAACTCGCTTATCTGCGAGTGTTAAACATTATTAGTGGAATGAGATAATTGATAAATTATAACCAACATATGCAACTGACTATCCATGACTTTATCCATGCTATAATACACATTTTACAGACTCTAGAACGAAAGAATACAATAGAGAATATAAAGAATTTGTTTTCAAAAACATTAATGATGCTGTCACCGACATAATAAACAAGTTCTATCTATATTGTACACAACTTTTGAACTTTAAAAACGAATGTGTATTGGCAGAGAACCAACTCTGCTTGTGCAAGAAGATGGATTAATACTGATTCAAGTACGATGGTAAATAGTTGTGTTTTGTCATTCAGTTTCTTATTATACAGTTGCTGTAATGTTTTGTCAAACGTGAGACAGGTAATATCTAGGAAATTCTAGAATTTTTCAGAAAAAGGAAGAAAGAAATACTTAACGTATTCGAGTGAACTTGAACAGGCACTATAATTAGAATATCATGATAGTATGTAACAAATTTTTCCAACTTGAGTCAATTGCCCTGTTATAGACTCAAATTAATATACGGTAAACTAAATTTTTCAAATGGAAAAAGCTCTAATTTATCTATTATACAATATATCACTAGAATTTGCATCCCAGAAAAATATCAATACACATGTTTACGTTGTGATGCATGTTTATTGTGATGCAATAATAAAAAACATATCCTAGAAATACCAATTCATATACCAATATCCCCATTTGATCGCATGATCAACAGCACTTATTCACAAAGTTATTCGCAGTTTTTCATACATGCACTGCTACAAAAAGTCATCTTCCATAAAATTCTTATCGTTTTCCAAGACGATGTTTCTGATGTCAAAGACTACAAAATGTATTGACTACAAATGTAAACATATCAATGATATGTTTTATTTTACGAGATTCAATCATGTGAAAAACATGGGTTATACATGGGTACATTGGATCATACAGTTTCTAATTTACGGTCAGTGAAATTTCTGTGAGAAAATGTTTAATAATTCTGTTCTAAATTTAATTGAAAATTCAATGTCCAATTAGTTTTGATCTCAAAAATGCTCTGAAATATTTAATAATTCATATGTGATAGAGTTTTATAATATAATTAATCCTTGGTGTTGATATTAACGGATGAGCTCATCCACCAATCTATTCTCTGACGTATTTCTCATTAGTGCTTTAATCAGACTATGACCAAATTTCGTCTAATGAAATATTGAGCTATTTGGCAAATGAAATTTAATACGAAGGGGTAGTCCCGAACATCATTATCGGTATTTTGGTCGTGGTTGCCAGTTATCCGATACAAGAGAGTGCGAGTAAACAGAGTAATACAGTAATTGTAGTCTGTTACAGTTCATTAATTAGGATTCGATTATTAGTTGTATACATTGCAGCCAAAATTTACAGAATACTTCAATATGACACAAGTGCTTGCAGAATTACAGATGGGACTCCTTCCTACCTTCATGAATTGGAAGATAAAGCACTTGTTACTCAAACAGAATTGCAACATGTATTATTTCAAAAGAAGTTTTATCAGTATTGTAGCTGTAAAAATCAATTTATCATACATTAGTGGAGAGGAATATTTTCTTAAAATTTTCTCACATCAAAGCTGATGAAGAAATTCTGCACAAACTACAATGTTAAATTAGGTAGATGGTTACATTTATTAAACAATGAACTGTTTAGTCAAGTTTTAAGAAGAGATTTTTGTAATTACCTAGTAGTTCACAGAAGTTGGTTTGGAGAATGTGCTAAAATAATACTAGTAGTTCTGTGAACAGTAGACCTCACGTAGTATTCTCATCCACAAGTACCTGATTGAAACTATAGACCTTTCTTTAGTCCAGTCACTATATACATTGGTGCATGCAATTTATATTGCAGTTCTGATTTTCTAATATATTATTTGGGTACATAAGAGAAGACCAGAACCAATTTCTTCATGCAAAATTTCCTTGTGCTAGATACAGAGTGGCCCAAAAACCACGTATTTTCGGCTCATTATCCAGTTTTCAGCTATTTCTGCCAAATCTCGTAATCGGACAGAAAAATTTGCTCTCGCCTTTTGTTTAGATTGAAAAATTCTGAATAAGATCAGATCATTCGGAACTCTCTATCTCCAATGAGTACTGAGTTATGATTTTTCAAAAATGAGGTAAATTTGAAGGAAAAATCAATTTTGATGAATTTCAGTTTTTGATCAACAATATCTTCCGATTGTTAACATTTAGATGTATAATTCGAAATCCCTCTGTGCGTATTTGTGTGCTCTACAATCTGAAATCAGGGAGAGCGCTCTATCTCAAATAGATTTCCAGGTATACCTGACAACAATGCTCCTTGTATTGTGAAAAGCACCTAATTTTCAGCTTCAACCATCATCACCAACTACATTGTCCTCACATTGATATTTCGCACAATGACATAAGTTCATGAGATCATGTTCTATGAGAATCACCCGTTAGATGCACTTAATTTCATATTCCAATACACAAAAAAATGGCCAATTTCTATATTCAAAGCTGCATGCCTTGTGAAATACTTCTGATAAAATTTCCAAATCTAGTGAGGATGTGAAAATTGTCCCCCTCTACCCACTCCAATAAATGATACCCTTGATTCAAATACAATTCGAAAGTTACAGAAAATTTTAAAAATGGCGATTACAGTTTTTACATTTTTTTCGTGATTTTACTGTTGATCAAGAGTTTCTAAAACGAGTCTGATACATCATAGAAACTCACGATTGATCCCAAATTGTAGATATATTCATCCTCTACTAGCTCAGTTGCCTAAAATCCAACTTGGATCACTCTGGAATATCATAGAACTGCCAAAACCGTTAATATGAGAAAAATATCTACAATTTCCAGATTTTTTTCAACAATCAAATCTCACTTTACGAACATATTTTTTCATGAATCGTTTACAGCATATTAAAGAGAAAATACTATTGCACATTTCTGGATCAAGTAATGATTTTTATAATAAGGGGTTACAAAGATACATAGCTTTGAATATAGAAATTGGTCATTTTTTTGCATTGGAATATGGGCTTAAGTACAGTCAACAATATATTTTTCATTTTTACAATTTTTCATGAATCGTTTACAGCATATTAAAGAGAAAATACTATTGCACATTTCTGGATCAAGTAATGATTTTTATAATAAGGGGTTACAAAGATACATAGCTTTGAATATAGAAATTGGTCATTTTTTTGCATTGGAATATGGGCTTAAGTACAGTCAACAATAAATTTTTCATTTTTAGACCGAATTTGACTTATAATGCATGATTTTGGACCGCCTTGACGAGCCGAGAAGAATGAAGTGTAGTACGATGAATTCTGAGCATTGCGTCAAAAGTTATAAGTGTTTGAAATTAAAGAATATAAATTTACTACTTAAATGTTTAAATTTGATGAGATCTTGGAAATGTGATCACAGCAATGTAAATTTAAAAGCCAGATAGATTGATTTCGTTAAATTTTAGCAATATTGGTTGCAGCATTCAATTGTTCGCATAGACGTAGGTGTTTATTCCGTATTCATGGAACCATCAAGCTGAATGAATTGAATTGAATGCATTAATATTTACGAAATAAATATGAGTTGATGTCGATTTTTTTTGTTTTTCTTTAAATTGTGGTCAAGGATGATAAAATGTTAAAAGTCTGTGATAGACTAACACAACAGTACACAAGAAACATAGAATCCATTAAAAAAATCATTTCTGTAGTAAATAACATCAAGAATACATTTCAAGAAGCACGATTCTACAGTCAGTTTTCTTGAAAATTAATTGGAGATTGTTGACGAAGAATTGTTTGGACTTCAAGAGCACTCTACATAATACTGAATATACAAATCTGGCAAGACGCCTAGCTTCGAGATGCTGACACACCATTTGGGAATCTCATCTTTTTAGTGTAAATTTCAGCCAAAAATTGATCATCGAAATAAAGTTTCATTACATAATGCTGGTATTAGTGGAGTGAGTTACTACTCTCAGATGCAGCTATGTCACATGACTGTTTATTAGGAAGGTTGGAACTAAATTAAGCTCATAATACCTCTCTAATGTCTTCCAAAAATAGAGTAGAATTCCAGACTAGAATTCTAAAGAAGTTATTTGAATACCTATAAATCTCATGTAGGATTTTCTTTGAGTATCAAGTTCTAATCCATTAATTAGCACGTAATTTCCTGATGACAATCACTGTCATTACAAAAATCATAGAATACCTTATTACACATCCTTGGTACACAGTGAATGAGACATCAAATATGAATAGAAATATCGATGAGCTATTAATATCAATAAGAGTTGGAAATCTAATTCGACGAAAGTATTTTATATAAACGTTTAAAGAAACATTTCAAATGTATGAACATAAACGAATAAGAGATTTTCAGTTTATGACGTTCTAATATTAGTTTAGAAGAGAGCAAGTAGTAAAGAAAGAGCCAAGTTTCGAACTTTAACAACTGGTACAAAAGTGCGACATTTCAAGAAAACCCAGTAAAACCAAGCTGTTGTACACAGTACAGCTAGATAAATTGGAACAACTGTTACAAATTCGCTCTTCATGTCTTTGGTAGATTACAGAGAATTAGGTCAGCATCCTTTCATCAATAAAACTATTTTCATCAGAACTATTGTTCATCTACTGTCTGAATTCTATTGTAGCAATTGCAGTAGTTGCGAATTGTGGATTGGAAAGAATAGTATCTGGAAAACGGAAAAATCTGAAGTCCTGAGCCCGCCATTTTATTCTAAACTCATTTTTTTGAACATTCTCCCACGACAATTCCAAAAAATGCTGCTACATAAAGATCATTGAACTTATTTGGAAACTCTTTGATAAATAAATCAAAATATTGTAGCACTCAGATACGGACTGTAACACTAGATGTCATCAATCGGATCATTTCAATAATAATAATTAGTTTTGAGTAATGGGTTCACGCTGACAACCATTCGAAATGTTCAAACTGAATGACGCAGAATCCAACAATCAAAACTGAAAACTATTATTTAAACAAAGCTGATTGTGTTATCGCTAGTGGCTAACGATTTACGAGACAAATACCAAAATTAATATGAATGAGTGAATGTGTTTTTACTAGTCTGGTTTTCAGGCGAATAGACATTTATTAAACTATCATAGAAACTCAAGGCGAGCCAATATCAGACTAAGCACGCACGGGAAAAACAAATTATCAAATAGAAACGAGAACAATGTTTTGGAGAAGGACTAATTGTCCAGCTTAAATGGCCCAGTGCGAGTTGGTTGTTTTCATGCGATAAAAATAAGAAATATAAGCGGCGCCGAGCAGCAGCTAGTTAAGGCCTACACACAATACTTATCTATCAACTGAAGCCTTGACCATAAATGCAACAACATAAACAAGCAACAAATATACAAACAAGTTCTGTTTCTGGATTCAATCTCCAAGATGGTGGCCGATATCGATCCGCTATCCTATGTGTGTTTCATTGGACTTCATGACGTCAGTAAATAACTGTGATCCAGTGAGAGTATCTTTCAAGGAAAATCGCAAGTTATATATACAGTCTCAGTTCGATACCATAAACACTTTCTAAGAAAATTCTTGCACCAGAACGTTCAGCATTATAAGAGGCCAAATAAATGAATATGGATGAAGATTGATAAAAATAACGAGAGAATTGTTTAGATTTTATATTTCATTTTGGAGGAATTAGATACTATTTCTGGTCCACAACTGATAACCCAATCTTATTCATTAATTTGGTTACTAATCAGAGACTTGTCTAATCTAAAAACCTGTTTTGTCGGCAAGATTTTGTCTTTTTTCTTGCTTATATCATAATCTACTTCCAAGTACTGCACATCATTCCGAATTCAACCGGCTAACTAATTAAATAGAATTATTCCTATAATTCTAAACAAACTATGGCATAGAAATCTCCATTTCGCAAAACTGAAGAAATAAGGAAACTGTACACCGTGATTACCATCACATGTGATATTTATTTCAAACGAGACTAGCATTCCGTTCAAGCTGAACTCAACTAAATTGCCTGCATGTTTACACAATTTCCTAATCCCAACTATACGATGCAACACAACTAACTTTATTATGAACTTTGATGCAAGATTACCTCTGCATAAAACAGTATAAGCCAACTCCAACTTACTAGATTAAACGATAGGAAGTTCACAGAATCATATGCGAGTAGCTTTCAACCCCCAGACAAACTTTGAACTTTCATGTAGAGTAATTAGTTTCTAAATTGTACCAGCCTTTTAGCCAATGATGAGATTTTAAAACTACGAACACATTACATAATTAAGCCCTGTACTTCTCATTGAACAGGGCGTCATTTGTTTAGACTTGAGACATACTCATGTGAGATCATAATCGTTGTGAAGCCTATATTAATACAGCACACCTCTACTTCTAATTATACTCTCAACACTAACAGCATTTTATAAAAGAAAATTGTACAACACAAGTAAGCTTCAAATTAGCATACAGCTTATTTAGTGCCTCGTTGTGTAGGCGCTAGAGCTAATATTTTGCAACCTCTCACAGGGCAATTTGCACATTGTAGTCCACTATATTTTATGACGCGTTTGTAACGGAGCGGTTTGAAGGAGACTACTAATTTGAAGTCTAATGAAATACTAAGCTTTATGAGCATAGTTTATTGACTGGGTAGTAAATTATCGAACTAATATTTTTTGGTAGTAGAAAAGATTCCTAAGTAGGCGAGCATCGGACTAAAAGAGCAATTGGTACAAGTGAATTGCAATAGAATTAGCAGTGAGAAGAGACAGTAAAATAGCCTGGTGCACTAGAATGGTGTAATCGTGACAGATAGCCAAGCATTCAGATCATCAGCATGCTATCTATGATCGAGCCGATCACCTAAACACACCTTACTATGATATAATAATCAAGCATGACTTTGTTTTAGAAAGAAAATGACGGAACAAATTCGGTTATTCCGTGCGGGTAGTAAAATTTGTCAGTGAAAGAATTAAATTAAATTATGTGTGGGCCTGAAAAATTTTTCAGGAAATTACAGGTAGCAAGTTTTAAGGCATAGAGTTGACATTTATAGTCTTCAAAATTATTTCCAATTCTCTATTTAATATTAAACTGCAGTCAAAAACACCTTTTTTGCAATAATAGATTTATCTATGAGTGATTCTAGTATTTTCAGTGTTATATTTCAAGTACTTTTCTCTTATAGATATTCAAAAAAATATTAGCTCGATAATTTATGACTCAGTCAATAAGTAATGGGTCTCGAAACCTCAAATAGAACACCAAATTTCAATATAAAATTATTTCAATCCATTATTATATTTTCAAAGTGTACATTTCAGATTCAGTGAAGAGTCACCAAACCTTAAAAAAAAGTTCATTGGGTGTTTGAGGTATGCTAAACCAAAACATGAATGAGATGCTTAGAAATTTATGTTAATGTTTGTTTATTGCTAATTACTAATCTGAAATAAAATTCATTAAAGGTTAGGTACCTAATTTAATGTATAAGAGAATCTTAAAAATGTGAAATTCATATCATAGATCAATTCCACCGAGAGATTCGTTAAGAGATCAACTTTATTCCTTTTGGAAATTTAACATTAGAGTTGCATTGTTTTTCAATCAATCTGGAATGTTGGGGAGAGATGTGAGAGCAAATAGGTTTGCTAGACTAGACCTAGTAGTTTGGAAGACTTTTACCTGAGTCAGTGGTGAAGATGCTGAAGTAGTCTAAAGCTCTTCATCCTAGACACAGGATTGATGAAAAGTGAGACTATGAAACTGTATACTGGATATAAAACTATAATTTACACTTTCCGCTCTTATCAATTCTACTTTATTCAAAAACTTTTCAAAGAGTGTAAATTGAAATATGATTGAGAAACTAACTCACGAAATTTTAAATTGAAATTTCAACTCGACTTGAAATGTATGAAATACTGTTACCAGATTAAATATCAATACATTAAGGGAAGAACTAAGATGGATGAAAGTAATTTGAAAAAATATCACACATCTTCGGATAAGTTAATGATGTATCATCCACGATATCACGATGACATTGTGAAAAAACGAAAGGGAAAAAGTAACAACCGGGAAGCCGTGAAGCAAGACTGAAGATTTATCACAAGACACATTCATGGCCAATATTGTTAACACGAGACAGTGACACCACTTGAGGAAAAGTCTACAGAACGGAGATCGGAGCAAGTAAACAATGCGACACTGAAACTGAGATAATCCCGTTTTAGAGAGACAACCAGAGACCGAGAACCAAACTAGTGAACTGAACCAAGCATGCTCGATCTTCTGGCGAAAACAAAGCAGTCCACAAAAAAAACTTTAACTGTCAAGCCGCACCGCGCAACGGCGGCCATGTGACTCGCGATCGCGCGCGGGAAGCGTTGCCAACCTAGCCGACATAAATCACGATAAATGTTTACATTCTCGCAGCTACACATACACAAAACTACAACGCCCAATGGATTGCTTGAAGGTTATTTTTGCTGAAAGTTTCGAGTACACAAACTGAACTTCAAACGACATTCACAAATTAATCAAATCTCAAGGAGAGTCAGACATCTACCTAATAAATTAGCACATTTTATGATTCATTTGCGTTTTTCTTGTTGATCTATTTTCAACTTTGGGATAGGTACGTCTATAGTCTAGAAGACTACTTATCATCAGTTGAAAATTCATGAAACAAATAATGTGTTCTTAGTCAAGGAGAGATACCAGGATATTCTGCAAGTTGGAAAAACTGTAATACTAGGTCTATGGTCAGCAGTCTGACTATAAGTCTGAGGTCTATGGCTAAATTGCATTGTAAGCAGTGCTGCATAACTCAATGCATTTGCACATCATTTCCTATAGGTTTTCATTGCTTGCAACTAGTAGAACTTATCCACTTGACCGAACCTATGCTTTCAACGTTGCCATTTTCTCAAGCAGAGCATCCAAATGCTCTTTTGATGGTGATGCACATTATAATGATGCACACAGGCTTGCATGTGGCATGTGGTTAATAGGGAGGATGATGAACCTTTGATTCCCGAAGCACCGGGCAGCTCACAAATTGCACTTGAGGTGATCACCCCCCCCCTTACAACGAGAGTAGCAACCGCATGAATCTGAACTTATCTGAGCGATAGCTTATCAGCTCGACTACGGAGCCAACCGCTTTCGATCTAGTATACAAATAGAGAAGACTTTGGAGGAATCCTCCCATATGGTAATATCAATAGTCATACTCAAGTTATTTGATATTTTTTCAGAAATTTAAACTATTATAATTATTATTCAACTATCAATAAGTAATATAATATAATTGATATAGGCTTTAGTTTCAATTTCTTAGTTCTAAGAATTATTCGACGAGAGCTGAAGACTATGAATCTCTTTCCTTATATGAAATGATCAACAACATTCCGGAAAAAATATTTCTACAATAGAGTGGAATTTTCTTGAACATAAAATTGGCAACTACAATAAAATGAGTTATGCGTAATTGAAATGCGTCTCAGTCACGTTGAATACTTAACAGCACTAAGTGATTCAAAACAAGCATAAATCTTGCAAGGCGGCACAGCATTATTCTATCTTGTCTCCGTTCAGAAAAAGTATCTCTGAACAAGTTTTATAGTCTTCTATCAAAAGAGAAAGACATTCTGTGTTTCTTATTTGAAGATAAAACCCAGTTAGTCTATATTATGGATTAGTAATGAATAGGGATAACAATCAAAATGTTTTCAAGTTATTCAATAAGGGTTTTTCCGCAGAAAGATTCAAATACGTGACGTAGAACCAAAGAAGATTAAAATAATTCTCAATCTTCTTCCAATCCTCATTGTTATAACACAAAAATGGGCAACTATCCACGAAAAGAGGATCAGAGGAACATGGAATTGCTGATAAATGAAGAGACTGTTCATTACTGTGCACAATTCCTTTATGAGCCGATGCAGTAATATACAGAGTGAGTAATATGATTGTATGGGAACCCTTCAATAAATTGGAGACTATTGTAGATATAATACTGTAACTTTCAGGATAAGTTATTGTTCAAATACTCTACATTTTGACGTACAACTGAACTTAGGGGTTGTAACTCGAATATTTTGAATGTAAACACCCATTGTGTGGTACATCATTAATTTTAAATGCCTTTTTGAAACAAGGGAGCTGGCATCGCGAAAATGTTCTATGATACTTGCATTCAAAATGGCGGCTGATTTAATTTAAAAACTAAAATCAAGTTTTAGTTTTTAAAGAAATGAGGGGTTGTAACTCACATATTTTGAACGTAGACACCCATTGTGTGATACATCATTTTAAAGAACTTCTCAAAAATAGAAAGATGACATCAATAGGAATGCTCTATGATACTTTTATCCAAAATTGTCACTGATTAAAATTTATCAATTATTTCTTTAAAAACTAAAACTTCAATCAGCCACCATTTTTGATACAAGTATCATAGAACAGATTTTCGATGCAATTTTCCTTTTTTCAAAAATGACTTTAAAATTATGTACCACACAAAGGGTGTTTACATTTAAAATGTTCGATTTACAACCCCTAAATCACCCCGTTATGGGGGGTTGAAATTCTGTTGTACGTCAAAAGGTAGAGTATTTGACCAATAACTTAACCTGGAAGTTACGGTATTATATCTACAACAGTCTCAAAATTTATTGAAGGGTAAATACATATGACTCACCCTGTATATTAAAGAGCATGAACTGTTTTCCAAATAATTAAATACATTTATACCACTTCATCACATGAGGGGAATGAGCTGAAAAAGAAATAATATTATTATGTTTTTGTTGTTTGGGAAGGTTAATTATCCCATTCTTCAAACTTCAATTTGATCACCTCCTAGCTCCAGCCCGTCTTCTTCTTGAAATAGG
Organism: Nilaparvata lugens; assembly: GCF_014356525.2. Taxonomy (NCBI): domain Eukaryota; kingdom Metazoa; phylum Arthropoda; class Insecta; order Hemiptera; family Delphacidae; genus Nilaparvata; species Nilaparvata lugens. Next base: position 61,952,348 of record NC_052506.1, on the reverse strand, counting down.
CAACTGTTGAATTAAGACTGAGATCACTGGTAAAAACTCGATAATTTTAAATAATGCAATACGACAAGGGATAGACAAGGGAAGAAGAATAGTTTTGATGGCGAGGAAAATATTTCAAAGTGTGGAATGTTGGAAATAAAATATTATGAAAGGAATTGGTTATAAGCGAATTCGCTAAGATCCTATGTCAACTGAGAGGAAAATGGCAAAGAGGCGACGGTTGTATTGGTAGCTCAAGTTCAAAGAGCTTTTGCATTAATTAGGGTGTTACAAAGTTACAAAACAAAGACAAGCATCGATCGTAAAAGATCTGATTACCAATCGCATTTTAGAAATTTTAAGGGAGAAAATGGAAGCTCCAATGGTAGGAGCTCCATCTAGTAATACAGTACTTCAGCGAATTTGTAACTCTGAAACTGAGTGCTCTCTTCCTCAATCCGTCAAATATGAATTAAGAATTTACCATAAGATCTATGTAATGGATAATGAATATAAAGTGCTTTCAATAATCAATATAGTTGAGGCATTCTCTTTAGTGGAGTTATAAATTCAGATCTAATTATTTCTCCAACACATTCCACTGCAATACTGTACTGGAAAAGTATATGTTCTAATAAAGTTAAAAACTCCAGTTAAAGAATGTCCACGACAGAATTTGTCAATGTTAATGAGGTGAGGTATACATAGTATGTATTGTACTAGTAAGTGGATTATTATTGTTAATTAGTATGTCCTTACTACTGTGACAAATGTTATTGAGTTGATGTATACATAGTATGTCGAGAATACAGTAACTATTACTTTGAAAATGAGTTAACTAATGAAGGAAATAATGATAGTTGTTGAAGGGAGAGGAGTTCTACCCGCGATGGGGGATTTCAGTAGATTATACCTGTAACTGGTACACGATAAACGTCAACGTCAGAAAACAACTAACCAAAACTATTGATTGATTAATTATAAGATAATTTTGTTAGTTTTTGACATGAAATATAGTATCAGCCTACACCAAATTTCACTACAATACAAGGATATCTAATCGATATAGTAGAATATTGATGGAGTTTAAAATTTCGTAACAAGTTTGACAGGTGACGTTGATTTTTTATTGTGAGAGAAAATTCTGCTACAGTATGAATGAATGACGTGATGTACTATCCTATCTTCTTACATGACGAATAGCTTTTTGAGGTGGCGAAAATGAATGACTTATATACATAAAATATCACTTTCACAAAATTATTCCAAAATGAAAAATGGTAGTCACATTGAGCAAATATGCCATTCACATGCAGTTTGATCCCTATATATAAAGATGAGACGAAAAGCTATTAGTCTGATCACAAAACCCTTTCTGCTTCAAAATGTTCTCCCAGAAGAATGATTATAAAATTGATCGTATTATCTTTTGCTGAGAGAATAAATGGAAGATGGAAGTTCATAAGGAAAGAATACTGGGTAAATATTATTTTTGAAGTTCAGATGAGAGGGCAGCCACCTCTACTTCAAATACCTATGGAGGTGGCTGAGGTGACAGTTTAACACAGTGTGCGAACTAATTGCAACACCTTTCAAGTTTAATATTACGAGTATCAATCATGGAACCCTTCAAATTCAGTAAATAGGTTAGGTTAGGTTACTATTTTCTGACTAAACCATAGTTAGTGGAATTATTCGAAACTCCATTATTTATTTTGTGTTTCTCGGCCTTCCAAGATTGATATTAGTGATTGTCTTATTGACTTGACAAGTCCACACAGCCCTTACCATGGAGTAAAAAACATATTACACCCCTAACAAGGAGCCAAGTGTTCCTTCTCCAGTGACCTTACATTGGTGGTCATTCGATAAATGAAGATGTAATGAGAAAAACTGATTCGTTGAAGTAAAAGTGGAATCATGCTGAACTAAACTACATCCCAACTCAAAGTGTTGAATGGAATGCAAAAGTAACCAGTCCGAATATGGGAAACTTTCTAGACCATAATAATTAATGATACGAGAATGGTGTATTGAAATATTTTCTGCACATGTGATTATCGGCATGTGAGCTTATAAATCCAGCTTGAGTTTGCGAAAGTCGATTGAAACGATAGATCCATCAATATCGGCATATATTATTCTTATTAGGCAACCTGCAGAGTTGAACAACGGATCTGAAAGAATTATTCAAATCAATAATAATTGCTAGTTGGCGAATCGTGTTGACAGTTGAAGCATGTAGTTGGACCAACATACCAATGCCGGTCTCATAAAATCCAAGTGGTCTGCAAAAGCTCACAGTAGAGCCGCAAACTGTGTGAGATTTATAGGCAATAATAATGCCAAGATGTAACGTATTTGACTGCTCAATGTTCACTCAGACATGTAGGAGACGCATGAATTTCCAACATCTCCAACTTGCGTGATCGAAAAGCTACACACAACATTTTCAGACTTGAGCTCGCAGTTGATGTTGCAGATGAGGAAAGGGAGTGTTGTTAACATATATCAGCATATTAATATTCTGTACACGAAGTAACGATTCGAGATGGATATATCATAATTTTACTTATAAACGGTTTCGTTTAAATTTTCGTAACAAGTGCAAAATTCCACTGGACTACGAAAAATTAATGATTTATCAAACCCTACTTCTTGAAAAGGACGGATCACTAATTCGAATGATTTTGTGAGAAGAGTAGCAATAAATGTTGAATTTCAATAAAAAAGTTGTTCTAGGAAAGAATGAATCTCGAACGAGCTGAATGTTTGATAATCGATACTCTGTATTGACTGGACTGGAATTCAAATCTTTAATTTTAATATTGAATACAATTTAGACTCGATTGGAGTTCCACAGATGGAAATTACTGCGATATTGCATTTATTCAAATGCTAATGAATTAGTAATTAATATTAAACGAAAAACCAAATTAAATGCTGTAAATCACTCAGACGATTTCTGCTATTGCAAATATTAACAACAGGGTAAAAAGCTAGATGGAAATTGGATTTTCGTTTAATAATTATAAATTGGAATTCATTTTTTAACTTAGCTGCAAGTGGTTCAGTACCGATCAATTCAAATTAATTATGCAATAAGAAATTTGATGATTTAATACATTTTACCTCACAGTTTATGATATATAAATGTCTTACCAGCCCGAGGTCTGTATGATTCCTCCCGTTCAGCCATGTTGGGTTCTTCAGGTGCAGATGTGGGTAGAGGTTGAGAACCCAATTCCTGCAAATAGAGAACATTATATTATATTGGTGGAAATAAATATGAATTTCATAATGAATGAAGTAACTATTCATTCTAGAGGTTTTGAATTTGCTGTGGTTGGTTCTTTAATTGAAAAGGAGACAGTTGAAACGTTTAATTGGAAAATGTCATTGGGAAGATCGTTTCTTTGTTACGATCAAACAGAGATATTTCTGAAAATATTTAGTAGAGAAAACCTGCTTGTTGAGTGTTGCCACATGATAATAGTAGATCATCTACAAAAATTCGTAGATCGTCGTCAATAACAAAAACCTTTCCAACCATATAAAGAGCTCAAATGGTATTTGTTTCAAATTTTCAAAAGTTTCAGATTGACCAAAGCTACAATACATTTTATAATATAACCTCTCAACATAATCAATTTATGAACTTTGATTTTGACTTTAATATATTGGATAATGAGATCACGTAGCTTCAATGAATACATTACAAACAAAAAATTCGAGTAACATCGATAATGTTATGACAGAATGATTGAAGGAGAGTCTAGAACGCCTTCAAGATTGTGCATAGGCAACATCTCGACAGCAAAGAAAGAGATGATGCATAACCTATAGTAAGCTCTCTTGTATTATGATTAACCAGAGAGAAGAAACGATATTTTTCGTTCATCTCTGGTTGAAACATTGATATAGCATTATGCTATCCCCATGTGTTTCCCATTGTTAAACCACAGAAGAAGGAACACTTCTTGTTCTTACCCCGTGTTTAAACTCTCCTCTCGAAGAATTACATTTCATTTTTAGTTTTATATGTATATTTCCAAGAAGGACTTTTCACATGATACTGAACAAGACAAATAAAAAAATAGTTGATTAATCAAAAGTATTCATCATCAATATTATTTGGATAAATGTCGAGAATTAATATTGCTAATTTTCAAGGGAAAACTTTTCTCCAATATTGAAAATGTTTTATTGGCAGGAATATATATATGTAAGGATAATAGATAAATACTGAATTTGAGTGCTTGAATACAAAAAATAAAAGAAAAGAGAATCCAAAATACTATAAAAAAGAGGAGACCAGCTAACCACTTTTTAATACCTAACAGATTTCATCTATCTGTTATGCTATCTTTTACGATGTTTTTTTTTATAAAATATTGACGAGAAAACTTGGAATATGTTTTACGGTTGGAGCTTTGAGAGCTATACCGTGAAAGAAGTTCTTCATTTCCACGTGAATAGATTTATTTTCCAATATTGCAGAGAAACTCAAAACGCTTTTTTGAAATACACTTGACTTGTATTCTCCAATCAAGATTCCAATTATTTTTCGAACCGTTATCGTACTCTCATAACCCGTGAAATAGGTTAACGATCAATCTGAATTTTGCAAAGCAGAGATGCAGAGATAAGATCTTTTCAGTACTGACATCTCCTGGGACAATTTTCCAGGACGATGTAGCTCTTCTTGATCATTGAGATTCAATAGCACTATTTCAGAGTCCAGGAGTTTTATTGGAACATAAAGGGAGTTCTATGGTCTATTTCGTTTCGTACAGACCTGGGAGATGAGTTCTTCATTTGAATTTATTGTTACTTCATATTGTGTCATCATTATCTTCAACAATAACACAATAATTACGATATAAGGATAGTTTGCAATATAGCCGTAAATAAGAGAAGGCGCATGAGTGTGTTGAATTTTCCAACAGACTGCACTCATGGACTCATGTAACCGATTCGGTTCATTGTTGAACGCGCCAAAGTTGACAAACTCGCAGCAACCTTTGAAGGAAGAGAAACTGTTATGGCTTCCATGCGGCCCCATTTTCTATGCTCTCCGTAATTGGGAAATGGAGCTTTCTCGATGGGTTTCGAATTTGAAGTTACCTCAATCTTATTTAATTACCATAAATTGCGTTCAAGTGTCTGTATACAGAGCAATAATGTAAAGAGGTACCTTCAAATGAAACTTTCAAGCTAGTTTCAAACTTTCTCAAGCTAGATTGTTACGTATTGAAACTAACAGCCAGTATCAGACACTTGCAAAAATAAAATATATAATAGATTATCCTTTCAAACATTTTCATTCCAACCTATGATCGACGGTCGAATTTGATTTTATAAAATGATCTACTGGTTAATATATTTTTTTCAAATATTTCTTCAATCTGTGCAAAAAGTTCAACTACTGTTTTTGACAATTAATATGCTATATGTCTTTTTGAGGAGGATTGGAACTGAAGGAGGATTAAGGAGAATTGGGAACTGAAAATACTAGAAACCAAGAACAGCAGATATGATTAAATAAACGGTAGATGGAAGTTTGAATGTGAAGTAATAGAATATTACTATTTATTTATATATATTCTAAATACTATATTGTGAAAGCAGTAAAATGTATAACAGGCACCAAATATGATCATTAAATATGGACTATTATTGATCCTGCATGGGAATATCAATTATTTATGGTTGTCAGAAGTGAATATAACACCCATTCGAATAGCACTTTACGGAAGGTAGAAATGGTTTTACAGAACATATACATTGAAACTAGTACATTAACTATCGTATATGTTCCACTGATGAAATATGGTTACACATTGATTAACACTATATTTTATATGTGAATCATGAGGTATGAAAGAGTGAAACTACTGTTCAAGACAGCACTGAACGTGAGTAGAAGTACTAATAAAGATCAGTATTTACGATGTAATTCGAATGCTGTATATCTTGATTCATTGATGATAAACATCCTTGTTTCCTGCTAGGATTTCTCATTAGCGTTACGAGTGATCGTGTAGTTGCAAACATTTCAAATAAAAGGTATTGAAAGTATTGAATATTTTAGCACAAACTCTTGACATTGGAATCCAGGTTATTCAATTAGAAGAAAATGGAAGGATAAATATTTGTTGATATTTATGATTAGCACAACTTCTTCCATAATCAATCTTACCTAGATGGTTCAATGCAATAATTGAATGATAGACAGAAAACATTAATTTATTATATTCATCTATTTTGTAGCTTCTGTAGGTGGAGAAACCCAAAGGTTGTTTTACCTTGCCGCAATAACCTAATAGTCACAATAGTTGAAGAAAAACATTCTAAATCACTGATTTTGAGAAGGAAAGATATGGAAAGCCTTCAACAGAAGGAGAACGTTGCTGACAACGGTGTGTAATGAGTTTCCCTAGCTTCAAAATCACTTCCCGGTAGTTCGGTATCCACCTGAAACATTTTCATCTCTCACAACTTTACGGTCAAGTGCTGAAGGGGAGGGTATCCTCAATACTCTCTCTGAGAATGGACTTCTAAAGGCCCAAACTTTCAAAGGTACCTCAACTTTCAAATATTTCTAGCTCAATATTATTGTAGAACTCTTCAGATTAATATGATTCACCATGTTAATTTACTCTTACCGGTAGTTACTTTTAATGCTAGAACGTAAGTTGAATTTTTCATGTGTTTTGTTAAACACATGGATAAAGGAATCTGAATCTGAATCATCCCTCTTATTAACCACCCATAGACATCATTAATTTCAATTAAAATCATAAATTTTCTAAGTGAAAAAGTGTCAGGCTTTACAATTATTATCCTTATCAGTTAGAACCTAGAAGCAAAGATACCTCTGTCAGTCAGGTAGGTTGATCACTATGATCATTATTTCTGTTTAATCCCAAGTTATCCAAACTGAAGTTAACACGAACATTCAAATTGAATCTAGGCCGCAAGAAGCAAGTGCCAAGTGAATGATAAGACGGGCGCAGGCGCAGTGCGTACAAGGAGGAGTACGCAAAGCCGCCACGTGCCAAGTTCAATGTGAATCACAATGTTGTGCGAACGTTGCCCTCGCACTCACCCTGTAGGCCTTAATGCAGAGTGGGGTGCGAGAGGAAAGGGCCAGATCGATCATCTGCGAAACCAGGTCACTGGGCTACAAACCGAATCTTATCTCACCCGTCTCCCGTCTGTCACGTCGCAAATCTAAATCTATTTCATTCACGTAAACCTATTTCGAGCAATTTACATCTCGTTTCAACGGCAACCTATTCAAATATACCGTATATTTGTATAGATACGGCGGAGCTTTAAATTCATGGAATGATATCAGATTTTCATCGCGTACAGGTATCTCACCTGATTGGTAGGATTTTTTATAGAATGTAAATCAGTTTTATAATAGTTTGAAAAGACAATTTTTGTGAAAATTAAATTACACTTATTTATTGTAAGTATGGGTCCAATAAATTTATATTATTGATACTATTATGTGGAACTGTCAGATGTAACTATAATAGACAGTAATTAAACATCTAGCATCTGGATCTAGCATGATAGACCAGCCTACAGTATAATCCAGCAATCTATTCAAAAAATCTAATCTAAACAAATTGAGAAACCATGCTTCTAGAGACATCGAGTCCGTTGATGATTGCGAAAAAGGATTGTTTGTAAACAGAGAAACAGGGGGTAAAGTGATCCAGGGATGCTCTCATACATCTAAATTATGTATCTCATATCCACGAAGTAATAAAAAAAAACAAATATTTATTCTCTACTCACCTCTTATTACTTTCCTTGCCCTATTACCATAGGTAAGGAAAGTATTGCTTTCCAAAAAATTTAAAGTACCATAATTTCATGTTTTCTATACGTTTCAAGGTCCCCTGAGTCCAAAAACATGATTTTTGGGTGTTGGTCTGTGTGTGCATGTGTGGGTGTGTGTGTGTCTGTGAACACGATAACTCCATTCCTAATTAACCGATTGACTTGAAATTTCAAACTTAAGGTCCTTATACCATGAGGATCCGACAATAAGAAATTCAATGAAATTCAATTTAAAATGGCGGAAAAAATGGTGGATAATGACCAGAAAACCATGTTTTTCACGGTTTTCTCGAAAACGGCTCCAACGATTTTTTTCAAATTCATACCCTAGATAGCTAGCTATTTATAAGCCTTATCAAATGACATGAGGCTCATTTCTGGGAAAATTGCAGGAGCTCCGTAATATTCTTGAGAAAAATGGCGGATAATCACTAAAAACCATGTTTTTCACGGTTTTCACGAAAACGGCTCTAACGATTTTCTTCAAATTTATACCATGGATAGCTATTTATAAGCCCTATCAACTGACATGAGTCTCATTTCTGGAAAAATTGCAGGAGCTCCGTAATATTCTTGAGAAAAATGGTGGATAATTACTAAAAAACCATGTTTTTCACGATTTTCTCAAAAATGACTTGACCGATTTTTTTCAAATTCATTCCCTGTATAGCCTGTATTCCCTGTATTCCCTGTATACAGCTCTATTAACTAGCTTGAGTCTCCTCCCTGAGAAACTAACAGGGGGTCCACCCCATCCTTGAGAAATTTACTTTGTAACCTCCTTCTCGTGCTTGAGGTAGGTGGGTAGAGCAGTTTATTCAAAAGAACACACGTAGATATTTTATTTGTAGAACAGCTGTTTTGACAACTTTTAAAAAATCCTCAAATTTCATAATTCGAACAAAGGAAAATGTACTCTGAAAACAATAACAATAATATAATCGTAGTTTTAATAAAATTATTTAGCCGCCAATCGGCATAATGTTATTTCTCTAGATTATCTTCGTTTAAGAATGAGGCTTATAGATCAATGAGCAAGGAAAGTTGTGTGAGTGTACCACACCTGATTTTTGTGTTTTGTGTTCCGAATCTGATGTTGACAATCGATTTTTATCAACAGCAGTGGGATAACAGAAATAAAACTATTTTGTAGGTTGTGTATACATGAACTGTGGATCAGAAATTGTTTGTTCAATTGAAATGGATTTCGTGAGTTTTCCTGCCACACAATGAACAAACTCGTTTCTGTGAACTCTAAACTTTGAACATAAATTGAATGCATAGTACTGAAAAACTCTATTAAAATATATATTTTTTGGTCATCAACAATGATTGGTTGATCAAGTTGGAAATATCAATATCATGAATAAACCTTATTTGCCAATATTTTCAATTTTAATATCAAATTCAACAGGCTATTATTTCAGCAACACTCAACACATTACAAGTAATAATGAAAAAGTCCTATCTTTCCAAGCTAGTAGTTCAAATATATTAATTAGAAACATTTCAGTGACATCTGATTTGTCATATCTCAATTCAAACACAATTAATTTGCTTTCATAAAGTGAAATTTCTTGTAAACAGATTTTCATCCAACTTTCGCATTTTTCATTTCCAAAACTAATTTCCTACCTGGAAATTGTTTCAAACGTACTTTTCAAATATTCTTTGTAATGGAAGGAGTAAATTTTAAAATGAAAATGTGATAATTTTTTGGAGTTTGTTCATCAGTTTGATCGTCCGTTGTAATCGTCAAGCGCATGTTTACTATTTGGAATCAGGGTATGAAGTTGTTCAGCCTGACACGATTCTGAGAATTCGATACTTACAGTTCTATTAAAATGTTTCAAGTCCGTTGACAATCTCTGCAGTGCGTTTCTTCGAACAGTAGTTGGCAAAGCCTACTCGATAGCCGACTTTTTTAAACCTCATTCTCAGAGAATTTCGTCTAAATTTAGACTCGTCTACGTGGCTACGAACACGATTCGTGCCCTGTCATGTTCCTTGGTTCATGCTCCCATTTCAAGGTTTCTGAAATCATCGATTAGTTGTAAGGGTAAATACGGTTCCACTTTCAGTAGACGCTACGCTAATCACACAGCCTTTATGAAATTGCAGATTTGAATTCAATTGAATTCGATCAGAGACACAGTTTCGTGGCTTTTTGAAACAGAATGATGATTCTGGATCATTAGTGATTCCATAATAGAATTATACATTAATGATACAAAATAAATTTTAATCATGCTGAATCAGTTTATATTGATAATAAATTATGAAATAAATAAAATAAGTAAATGACGCAAATTTCTTGACCATTTCTATATTTTTATCGACTGATAGCTGATAAAGAAAATACATTTTCCAAGTATAAGCTGGATAGAAGTCAATATAGTGAATGACTAGGTACACCTTGGAGGAAATAGATTTGTTATTCTACAGTACTACACTACAATATAAATCCTAGCAGCCCAATATTGCTTCCGAGAACGAAAAGGCTAGGTGAAAAATCGTCAGGAAAATGAAGCTTACTCGTTCTAGGTGACGAAATTGATAGATAAATTTGCTTCTTTGACGGTAAAAGGGTCTTTGGAGAAAAGAGAACTCTCAAGATGAATAGGTTATAGATGGATAGGTGTGACGGTTGAATTCAATCAATTTCAGAAATTATAATGTCTTTAAAAATTTTGATAATAGAAAAAAAGATGTTTTTTTAAAGCGAAATTGAACCGATTTTTAGTGTTTAAATGAATCAAGAATGAATCTCAATATTTGTCGATTGTGAATGAATAATGCAATACTTCAATCTACTAATTGAAACTATACAGTTCAAAGCTAACTTAAGCATAGCAGAAGCTTAAGCTTACTAATTGAAAGTTATACTGTATTCGAGATTTATGTAATCCTATTTCAGTGATTTATTGTTCTGATATGATTTAGATGCACAAGGTAATCGTTTAATGTATCACTATAATTATTTTCCATAGTCCTCTCTTCAAACCGTCCTCCATTAGCCTCAACTCACCAATCGACAATCATAGCATTAAATTGTCACAATTGGATTCTGCAACATGCAACTTGATTCACAAACAGAAACGCTGAACTATTCAATCAGTTGGGAATTCTGAGCCCATCCGTTTGCAATCAAATCAAAGGACATTTCTGTGATGACTATTGGGAATAGAATACCGTACTGGTTTACCGGGACTAAATCTAATTGCATACTGGTCTGGTCGCGTCGCTCACAAGGTAAATCGCAAAATAAACAAATGGATTGCTTCAGGATGAGCAATCTGTATGAGGGTATAAACAGAATTGCTAGAGGTATGAGTTCTCTATAGTGATGTCAGAATTCGTCGAATTTTCAATTGGTAATAATTGTAATTCATCTGAAAGTTTAAATTTATCTTTACACTGGGAAATTGAAAAATAACTACATTTCCCTCCGTACTCTCTGAGAAAACTCTGAACACAAAGAAAAATTTCCAGTCAGCTATAAGCATTGTATTTCAGAATGTGCCTAGGTTTTCATTTAAAATTACTACGTTCTAACTGAATGCAGCTAGAGCAGGCTAAAACCGTGCTAAGCTAGGCTTCATTTGAATTCAATGCAAGCACATTGAGTTGTATTATTTCAACACTACTACGACGCAGTGAATGTACTGTGTTGATGAATTTAATGCGAACGACAATTCCTGACAAATACATAAAGGGAAGTGGGCCAAACCAAATATCGAGAAGGTATGATCAATTCATTTCTACTTCTCAACTAAACTATTCTTGTATGACATATTTTCTATAAACAAATAATAATTGTTTGTTAGGATAGACTTTGAGTGTACTGTACTGTTTACAAAAAAATTAAATTCAAAACTAGATTGCGATCGGGAAGGAATCGTGTAATTTCTTCTGAAAAACACTCAACACTTCAGCCTTTGAATTACTGAATAATATGAAAATAATTGGTTTATGAGGATAAAAGAGCATCTGGGGTAATAAATGATATCAAAAATATGTAATTATGTGTTACAAATCGCACCAGAGCTCTAGCATAGCTTGAACTGAACTGTGATTGGAGAGAATATAAACATTTTTAATACAATACAAAAATCAAATTGAATAATCATAGAGAGAAATTTCTGTTTCAAGTGGCTTGAAGTTTGATTGCTGATATATTTGAGTTTCTAATTTATTGGATGAAATAAATATTATTTAGTGTTCTACTTTAGAGTTTTGAATGATTAGTAAGTGTAATTTCGTTATTTAATTTTTTTAAACAATCTAAATCAGAAATTTCTTGTTTCTAAGTGTTGGTACTCAAATTCAAAAGTGAATGAAAGATAACCTACTCTTTGGACTTGGGGTGGGCACACACCAGTAAGTCAAGACAAAACTAGTCACGATTAGTCACAATACTTCACATAGTTGCTTATGAAGCAACACACACCGATTAGTCATTGCAATTAGGCATGTCTTCATGAGCAAATATGTGTAGTATTGTGACTAAACGTGTCTTGTGTTTTCTTGACTAACTGGTGTGTGTCTAGCCTAAGTGTATGAATGAGAATTCGAGGAAGGACAGTGTTGGGTGCCTGTTGGTCCTTCCCCAATCATTTTGAAGAATTGTTTTCTGTTTATCATTGAATTGAATTTCATTCCAGATATACAGAATATTCCAGAAGTAGTGTCGAACATTCTAGGGTATTCTTTGGTCAATCTTAATAAATAACGTAACTTTTTTGTCTCTTGTAAATTTTTTGTAAAGTTAACGGTTTCCGTGAAATTTGCAATCAAAACTTTGAAATGGCGCCATTTTGAAAATTTACATCTAAAATGTTCTATTTTATTTTTTAAAGCTGAGTCTTTATAACATAAATATTCATGCCAAATTTCAGATCAATACAACATTTCGTTCGTGAGATAAAAATTCCTAAGTGAAAAACAAAATGGCAGCTATGTGGACAACCGCTGAGTTTTGGACACTTCAAATACGACATTTGTAGTCTCCTATCATCCAGGAACAATACCCTAAAATGTACGACACTTCTTGTGAAACACCCTGTATAATAAACGTTTGAAGCACTACAAGACGGAGCTTTTCCTCACAGACAAGGCAAAGCTGGAATAAAAAAATTTTATAATTTGTATAAAGAAATGTTTTTTCTCTCTTTCAAAAAGGATATGAATTTGGCTGAACTATTACGTTAAACTGCTACCAGCTAGGGTGAACCGGTGTTATACTATTGTGGAATAGAGTCTATGCCACCGGTAAGGAGTGTTCCATTTCAAGATGGAGTGGAGAACGAATAAATTTCACGCTCACGAGTTCCAATGTCAACAATAAACAATATGGAGTACAAGGAAGCTAACGGGGTAAGGCGTGCGCCAGGTCAAGCATTCTGTTGCCAAGCTGTAGTAAGATTAACTTTCAACAAACTGTCAGCATTCATCATAAATAACCTCAATGCTTCCCATTCAATCATTGCTGACAATTCCAAGTGAATTTCACCACAGATGAATGTTCAAGCGCCGCATCAGAAAAATTTGACAATAACCAGTATGGAGAAATGGGAAGTGATTATAAAAGGCAGTGTTGACGGGCACACCTGAGAGAACGGACATGCTGGACCCTCTGAGTATAGTAGAATGCTGTAGATAATAGCAGATAAAATTTAAGAATGCAGTTGTATATTTAGTAGCCAGATCAGGAAAGCACTTGGCAGCGGCGTTGGATTGCTCTGTTCACGCGCGACATGATTAATCTCTTCAAATCACCTACCAGGCCGGTCTCTAGTGAGATTCACGTAGCGAGCAAACGTTGTAGTGACGAGTGCAGGGAAACCGGCCGGCGAAAGCGACAAGTGGCTGTAGAGTGTAGAACAGTATGGTGAGTGAGATTGAAAAGAGCACCAACAATAATAAAATTGAGATACCTGTTACTGCATGTGAACTTTGTGGAGGAATCAGATTGATCAGCATTTAGTTATGATCAGATACATTACTCCATGGTAATTTATGACATTGGTGGGCAGAGCGAACGAATTTTTCGCAAAAAATAATTTCGATGATCGTAATTCATAAAAGACAAGCATGAATATAGAATAAAAATGAAAAATGTGACAACAGGGGCCTGTTTCATAAAACCCTTGTAATACAGGGTCTGTATTACAGAACTTATGAATTAAAATTTACAATCCTGTAAAATTATGTATCATAAAAATAATTCTACACTTCTGAAATCACCTATAATATTCGCCTGTATTACAATTCCTTTATTTTTTGAATTAATTTTTTCATTGGCCAGCGAGCCTAATATATAATATTTGAACAAAGTGCTACTTAAATGTTTTGGTGGAAAATCCACATTATCAAATTTCTGACGATGGACAGATTGCATTCATGCTGGATAACAACTTTGTTAATGATAAATTATAATAACTACTTAACATAACTTATTATAACAGTTATGTGAGTAGTAATTTCAAAAAAGTCAATTATCAAATGTTAATAATTAAATTAACGACATTAATTAAATTTGTTTAATAAAAAACATAAAACATTATGGACGTACATAATATTTCCAATAACGCTTTATTGAGGAAAGCTTAATCTAATCCAATCATAATATTGATAAGTTTTCTGCATCATATTGTAAGAAATTCTGTCCTTGAAAATTCTTGGCCTAAGAATAATAAATAACATAGTTATCTTTACCAGAACTAGAACTACTACCTCCATCCATTTTAACACGTTGCCTTTTCAACAAAATGCTGCTTTTCAAGATTCTACCTACATTTGTAAAAGTTTTAGGATAGTCTAAACAATGATAAAATATTCAACAGGTCCAGTAATACAGGAAGTTTCTTTTTATGAAACACAACTATGTCCTGTATTATTTACTTGTAATACAGGCAAATGTCTTGTAAATTTTTTTACAGCGAAAATTGTTAATGAAACACAAACTTCTAAATTTTACCTGTAATACAAGAACTTTTCCTGTATTACAGGACTCGTAACTTTTAAGAAACAGGCCCAGGCTGTTATAACGCATTCGATTGCGACTTCAAAAATTATTTGTTAATTAACGTTAATTTAGGAAGAGAACTGTATAATTTCCAAAGGCCCCTTTTTCTCAATTTTGTGAAATGGTGAGTTTTAACGTGTTCAACAAATGTATGCAATTTGAAACTATGAATCAGATTTCTCAATACAAAGGATTATATAAAGTAGATTCAAAAATTCCACAGTTTAGGAATGGTCCAGCTACACTGGACAAGGTTCATAGAAAGAAAAACACAGGAATATCTCCTTTTTTAAATTATGATATTGCTCCCTGTGAATAATTGAGAGGATATTTACTTCAGATGAATTGATTTTGCAATTAAAGCACGTGCTTTGTGCAATAGAAGTGTTTTGATATGGAATAGAGTATTCGTGATTTTCTGATTTTTTTAAAACTCCAGATATTTTTCAAATTCTAATTGCTTCTAATCTACCATAATGAATCAATAAATTAATCAAAGTCATCAATTGAAGAGCAAGCATAGGATATTCATGTGATTTGAATGTCACTACTGAACTGATAATTTTTAGATTTCATGGGATGACAAGGTTAATTTAATTTCTTCAATTCGGTGAAGATATATGAGATAGAAGAGGGAAAAACTTCTTGACAGGAAAAATTCAATTATTTCATATTTTTAAATTATTGAGCTTTCAAAATAGTCTCAATTCTGTAAAATTATAATTTTACAAAAATAGAAGGTTTCATATCGAATCTGGTACTATGATTTATTCGTTATTGACTCTTCATTTTCCAAGGTTTCAGCGACTTCAACTTGAGATATTTTACAACTGATTAAATTTTTGTGAATAACTCGCTGAATATTGCAAGGGATGGTATAAATCAGAGATGGTAGAGATTTTCAGAAAGTCAATGGATGAAGGCGATGCACCGAAGACGTGGCTGAGTTGATTATGGAGATTTCTCGAGATCAGAACCTAGAAATATTTCACAGTGAATAGGAAGAACTTTTGACGAGTTCATTGAAAATACTTTCTATTCAGCATTCGCTGTTCGCCCACGTCATTTTCAAAACGCCATTTATCGGGTGATTTTTATATATGATTTCAAAAACCAAAATCAATCGAGCAATCTGGGAAGACTGATTCAATGAAATCACAGAGAAAGTATGCCGTTTACATAAATTACATTATTCGTCTATGGTTGTACAACTGAACTCATCAAAATATGCGTTTACCTTGACAGGACTGTGAAAAAGATATTTCATTCGAAGAAGAACGAAGAATCAATAACTTCCTTATTAAAAAATCCGAGAACAATGAATAAATTATCAAGTACAGCATCTTAATATCAATAGGATCTTCGATGATAAATGACGCGTTATGATAAATCTCCAACTTAGTCAGATTCGCAATCATTTGTGATATAATGTATTTAAAGAATTGTAAGAAATTCATGCTGATGGACATTACACTAATAATTTCAACCAGAATCCTGCCCTTTGAAGAAAATTATTACTTTGGGATAAAATAATTTTTTCACCTCTTATAAACTACATACCTGTATGAAATGAAGCAGATCATCATCAATTTACGATTGAGAATTTTGAATTAAATTGATAATATTTGAAATTACTCTTGTGAGGATATTAGAACAAATGCTATAATCGAAATCAATCAAGCCAAGGTTGACTTTCGAATCCTTACAATCTCAAATCAAATAAAAAGAACTGCGTGATATAGTAAATTATTTATTGTAATACAGTCTGAATGTTATTGGTAGTCTAAACTCTGAATCAATTTTATAATAATATTACATCAACTTATAATACGCAATAAATGATATGAATGACATTTCAGATCTATATTTTTTCAACTAAGAAATGAATCCATTTAATTAAATAGCTTCAATGTTTTTACCCTGAGATTTCAAACAAATTGCACTGCAACAGCCAATGATTTGAGAAATTTACCGGCAAAAACGACTATGACTACTATTTTTTTGAAGACGTTATTAGGCTGGTTTTTTTTCATCTGGATTTAGAGAACCATCAAGGACTATTACTCACATTTAAATTGATTTATCACTACTTGGCAGTTCCACTAGATGTAGTACACGATTGTTGTTTGTGGTACTGATAAACTAGAATCACTAATATTCAATTTTAGTAAATCTGAGCTTTGGCCAAGTTAGTTATCATTCCAGTATATTTACTGGAGAATTAGTATTTCGTTTCTATAAATTCGAAGAAAGCCACAACCATCCAATTTCCTTTTCTAGGCAAACCTAGAATAGGTCAAGTATCTTTCATTCCCATCTAAGTATTCATTATTTTCTATCAAATATCAAAGGAACGCCACCTATTATACTATTTTTCAGTTTGAATTTTGAGAAGATAAGATGTGAAGTTTCCACAATGAAATCAACAAAAAAATCTCGCATTCTGATCTACCTGAAATTCAGATCAACATCACTTTGTAACAATAATTGACCGAGCGAAGTGAGGTCTAAGATTGAAGTCGACGGTTTGGCATTTCTCTTAATGTTTAAATGTTTATATATTGCGCATTTACGGCAAAACGCGATGATAGATTTTCATTAAATTTTAAAGGTATGTTCCTTTTTACATTGCGCGTCGACGTATATACAAGGTTTTTGGAAATTTTGCATTTCAAGGATAATATAAAAGGAAAAAGGAGCCTCCTTCATAATAATATTAGAATAAAAATCAGACTATAGAATTATTCATCATAAATCAGCTGTCTAGTGGACTATAATACTACCCGTTCAAAAACATCGAACATCTTTAAAATGTATCTTTCCATCAACGTTGTAGACAGTTGCAGCCAAACCTGATAACACGGCTCACACTCACATTCCGGGACGACACGTCACGGTACGATAGGACAGAAAGCTCTATGTTTATTTAGGATTTTTTCTAGACATTTTAAATTGATAAATCATTTATTAATTTTTTGAGAAAACATAACAACAGGTCAATGTAACTTACTGAGGTCTACTGTTCACAGAACTACTAGTATTCGAGAGTTCAAAGAGAACCCATCACATGATTCAAAGTTCTGCCAAAACATCAAATAATAAGGTAGATTGAACAGATCTAGTTTCCTCGAGTGTTAATGACTTTTTGAAAAGAGAAGTGTCTAGCATTGCTTTATTGAAGGTTTTATAATAGCCGTTCAAGCACCACGCGTTGCGTTGAAGCCGATATTTAGTGTGTCCTTGGCCCAAAAATGTGTCATCTGTTGTCTGAAACGGCAGCTAGTTGAAAATAAACAATCATTAGTATGTAAATTCATTAGGACAGGACATCTGGCTCAGACGTTCCGAACTGTTGGCTTCCCACTTTCATCCACATTGTCTGTCGGTCCAACATGCCACATTGCATAATATCATGGTGCAAACCCTTCTCGACTTCAAAATGTCAACCCTTTTGAAGACTAGACTACTTAATCTCTTATGATTGAAAAACTATGAGTTCAAGTTTGTACTACACTTCATTGGAATTGAAAATTACGTTTGAATTTTTCAGCATTGGTAAGAAAGACTTATTTGCGAAAAATGTCAGATTTAGAAATTTTTCAATAAATTATCTTATTTAAATGTTTTCTCTTTAAATCCAATAAAATAAACAGGTTTATTTGTTTATTTCTTTTGGATCTCTTACTTGAGCAAGTGAGCCACAATATGGATCTAACAACATATTTTATTAATTTGTTTTGGCATTTTATAGTATTTATAGCATTAGTATGATAGCATTTTATAGATGATTGATTTTCTTTGGAGATAAAATAATAATATTTTTGTTCAAAGGCATAGTATGCCTATCATGAATAGTGTTTATGAACAAGAAAACTTCTTCAAATACATTCATTGGCAGCTATTTTATAAAATTCATTTTATTTTGTAGTTCAATTTTGAAACCATGCATTTTCTTTGATGCATATTATACAGAGTAGGTGAAAAGTCCGAGAACGGCTTAATATCTCATAAACAGAGGTAATTTGACAGTACGAGTAATTGGGGATCCTACTCAAATTGAAAATACTACTTTACTATGACTTTGAAAATCTGAAACCGCCATGTTGAATGAATCTTTATTTTTTTAAATAGGAAGGTGGTCATGCGATACATAATTTCGATACAGAATTTCAAGAAAAAATGAATGGTGGAAACCGCATATCGATATCTCAAACCGTTTCGATGATATTCACATTATTAATCAATACTATTCAAAGCAGAAAGGAGACAAAAAAGTCCGAGAACGGCTTAATCTCATACACAAGGGTAATTTGATGATGGGTGTGATCGGGGATTCTCCTCATATTGAAAATACTACTTTACTATGACTTTGGAAATCTTGTCCGCCATCTTGGATCCGCCATATTGAATGCAATTTTATTTTTTTGAAAAGGAAGGTGGTCATGCGATACATGATATCGATACAAAATTTCAAGAAAAAATGAATGGCGAAAACCGCAAATCGATATCTCAAACCGTTTAGAAGATATTCACATTATTAATCAATACCACTCATGTATTTCATTTCTGATATGCATGGTATTGATTAATAATGTGAATATCTTCTAAATGGTTCAAGATATCGACTTGCGGTTTTCGCCATTCATTTTTTCTTGAAATTCTTTATCGAAATCATGTATCGCATGACCACCTTTCTATTTAAAAAAAAGTTGCATTCAACATGGCGGAACCAAGATGGCGGACCAGATTTTCAAAGTCATAGTGGAGTAGTATTTTCAATTTGAGTAGGATCCCCAATCACACCCACCGTCAATTTACCTTTCTGTATGAGATATTAAGCCGTTCTCGGACTTTTCACCCACCTGTATGTTACAAAATATGTCAGTAAAGAAAATTAAATTCATATTTCAATTATTTGCATTAAAAACAGTGGAGGGGTGGGGAAAACCATGAACATGGAGTGTAATCATCATATCCATTGTAGTACTCTCACTAGTACCGTAAATGCAAAACAACAACCTACAACTACTTTCAAATAAATACTGCGCCATACTGTAATACATTTCAGCTATAATACTTTTAGTAAAGCTATAATACTTTTTATAAAACTATAAAATATTTTTGCGATCTAACAGGTTGACACTTTCAACAAGTTGGCTTTAACTTACATCACTCAATGATCACTTGAAACAAAATACTGAATCACATGTACTTGGCTATTTAACCCACTGATAGAGAAAACTCATGAATTACATGGAAAGTGACGGACATAATGAAATCTGATTGTATGTTTTTAATCTTTACAAAAGCCTTCGATGTTGTGTTGCACCCATTTTCCCCTACAATGACAACATTGTTAAGGTCAACCGTTCCTTGATTGAAGAAGACAAGCCATCATCTTTTAACAAAGCAGAACTTGACGGGTTGGATACAATTTCTCAGTCCACCCACATCCAGGGTAAAACAACTCATGTTACACAGATATAATTCTGGAATAATCAAACTCATGTTGAACGGAGATAATTCTGGAATTATCAAACTCACGTTAAACAGATATAGTTCTGGGATTATAGAATTCATGTTGTAAAGAGATATTTCTGGGATTATCAAACCTAAATGGATTTTGATTCAGTATATCAAGACAAGAAATACTATCCAATCACGAACATAACTCATTCAACAATATTGGAAGAATGAAAATATTGATGAACAGACTAAGAAGTGATTCACAGTTCAAAAAAAGTCAATGGAATAATTAATAACATCTAAGGTACTATTTTAATAATAATCTTCTTATTTGCAAACTACATCCATGTTTTGACTTGAGAATTACAAAAGAGGCGTTGGGTCTTACAATAATTAGAAATTTAGATTAAATAACTTCCAAAGAGTTTCAAGAACTTTAGTTCCAAGTGTAAAACACCTGTAGGCCTACCTGTTCAGAGGGATTGTTACTTTACTTTCATGTGACAACAGTTAGTTACAGTTTTCAATAATTGGTTCCCAATCGTTACTTCTAGATCTTCTCCACCTATAAGATATACAATATGAAACTACGTTGAATGAAGAAAACCCATTCACTCTTGATAGATTAATCAACCAACCCATTTCAAGTTTTGTCAATTTGTTGAGTCAGTCTGGAAATTATTATTGAGTTACAACATTAGTAACAATCAAGGCAATAAATATCATGTTTTGTGAAAATAATTTTCTTCTAAGAGAGCCCTGAAATTCCACAATATAAGCACAGTGTTTAATTTCCTAAGCTGATGAGAATGAATTGAAAACCACTCACCAATATCACTGAAACATGATACTCGATGACAAACGTGGATGAGTACACTGGATACCCAATAACCTAAATTAAATTCCAACACTATCACAAACCACTACTCAGCGCGCAAAGCACATCTTCAAAGGCAACATTTGGAGAAGTGCTGGAGTGTATAGAACTCAATTTGTTTCCAACCGAATTAATAATGCACGAGCACGATAGCTGATAAACAATGGGAACGGTGAAATGATGTTGATATAGGCGCGCTGCACTGGATAAGTAAAGGACGCTGGCAGGTTGTTGAATCAAACTGGCAGATCTATTATTCAATGGAGGCTGAGTCGCGTCGCGTCGCGCGGCTACTGGGACAAGACCACGCACAGGCGCTGGCGCACGCATGCACACTCACACCACATGCGACAAATAGTGCGTCCGCTCTATCATAAAAAATTATCTGATTGAACATCATGTGTGTTGAGCTCCATGTACTATCAATGCATTGTGGTCGCGAACTAAAATGGGAATATAACTGGATTTTTATCGGGAATACTATTGTAATGATAGAGACACCTTTGAAAAATAATTATTCATTTTAACATTCACGTTTCTTTTTTTTTTAATTAAGTTCAATGTACTGTACCAATAGAAAGTAACATTTTCCTCGTCTATTTCTCTGACTTTGTACTGATGTGTTTCATTACAGTGATACTTCATTCATACTTCATACATGACATTCAAATATTCGAGTATTTCCTCCATCTCTATAGGGATATTTTTATATGCTTAGTTATTCATGAGATATTTTGTGAAACATTAAACTCGAGGGAAACAATTTCTTAAGGGGCAATCTAAGGGGGATCGTCAGATTACACAAGACCTCATGAGAAATATTGCAAATTTATAAAAAGGATCAAAGCCGTTTAGATTTTGTATAGACTTGAACAGCCCTAAATGGTCATGTTCATACTTTATTCGTGTAACTTGTTCTAGATATATATTGAGAAAGTGTCAGAATTTCTCTATTCAATTCAAAGCTTTCTTGCTTCTCAATTTTTCCATGTTATGGACACTATTTTCTCTCTGTAGTTCCCATGGAAAGATTATTATCTTTTGTTATGAAGCAATGTACTGAAATTCAACAACTTCCTAACTTCTCATTGTTATCAGAAGACATCAAGAAAGTTGGCCATACAGATTTTGAAAGGGTGCTTCCTATAAACTGCATCTACTCCAACCCAGACCCGCATCCCGCATCTCAGCGTCAGGCTCCTTCTCAACATATTTTCTCACAAAGTCAAGAATTCCTCGTCTTGTTTTCACATATTTTCCGTCGCACTCTTCCAAATGCGCGCTTGATGATACACAGCGGAGCACTTGACTAGGGCAGCCTAGTTGATTCCAATGTTTATTGGAAAAACATTGTGAAATCCGCATTGCGCTGTTCATTGTACACAAAATTACATGTTATTTGGAACCTAATTCCAGCGGGACTCGGAAAACTAATCATAACCCTATAATATTACAGTATTAACAATATTATTGATTCTTATCCTATTCACAGCACATTTTAAACTCTACGTTCGGGATTAATCTATGCCTGTATTTTGTACATAAATTGTAAATGTTTGATGCTTGCAGCCTTGTGGGATTCATCAATATAGTTAGTTGGATGAGATGAATTTATTGAATAATTGTTAAATTCAAATTTGAATTCAAAATGTATTAATTACAAAATGTTACTACATTGTTTAATTCATCTGTGACAATATATATCATGGGCAATCCATATAACACTTCAAACATGACAATATGTCAATATTACTGAATGCGTGAATACTCTTTCTGATGAATACGGATTCTATACTAATAAATACTGTTTCAAAAGCAGGCACTCTACAACTGGAAATCGATGTGACATCAATAAGAAATGGCATTGTTGACATTACAAGAGTTCAAATAAACAAATGACACCATGTTCACGCACGCAAAGGTCCTTGACAACATCCGCAGTAAGTGGTTAGTGACCGTGTGTTTCCGGGTCGATTTTGATTAGATTGCAATTTCTATTTTATTAATTCACAATATCAATCGTGAGAACCAGGTCTTCGTTAAACTCTACAAACGTTTGCCAAATTCTAAAAGTCCGAGTTTTGGTTTACAAAATTCACTTAATAATAGCTCGTATTTAGTAAGAAAGTATTTATTAAAACTTACAAAGCATACAAAACATGAATAATATTATTTTTTCAAAATCAATCTGACATTTTAATTTATTTAAGCTACCAGGAGAGATGTGATAAGCGGATGAAAATAATAAACCGATAAAATTGGTCAACTCTTTCATATAGGATCAGATTCGATTTATTTTTAATTTGCAAAAGTATAGAACTAATTAATCACGTTCCTGCATTCAAACATTACGTAAGCAAGTGCTTCATCAAGCAGTACCTGCCTTTGAGTAATTAATATCGAGTTCCGAGTTGAAAATATTCTATAGCCTACATATGTGGATGGTTAGGCTACACAAAAAAGTTCTATCCATTTACAACAAAGTGTAACTTGCACAACGGTTTTTTTGAAGATAATTATCAAGATGAAGAGGAAATAGCAGGAATTCAATTTTGTCTGATTAAAAATAAACTCTATTTGCTGAAACAGGGATATCAATGGGCTGATATTCCGGGTTGCTATAATTTATCAATTTCAGCAATCTCTAAGCTGGACGCACGAAATTGGCTGCTAATGAAAGATACATGATAAGGTTAATTGGGATGGGAAAGCTCTCAGGTAACCGATCGAATTATTTATTACTCTCTCCTGGAAGTTATTAGGAAATATGAATTGGCAAGGTGAATTGGCCAAGTGGGTCAGAATCATATGATTATAGACTTTGAGATAACATCCCAGCAACATGTTCATAGAATATTCAACGAAGTGTGCGAAATATTTTGCAAACAAGAGGACGGTCTCAGATAGTCTGTATTTTGCGAAACAGGCCTTGAGCATGAACAATGCTTGGGCGATATTCCAGCTTTCACATGCATTAATATTTAACAAGTACGAATGTGGAACCAATGCGCTGGAAGAGATCAAAAGGCGTAAAATGCTGGAGAGTCGTGGGTGGCGTGAAATTGGCTACATCAAGGCTCTGCTCTGCACTCTACCTAACTCGGAAGAAAAGCGGAAAATATCATTTGATGTAAATCCATAAATATAACATAATGGATGTACACATTCAATATATGTGATTATTAAACTACTGTACTGCACTTGGGCTCTATACTTGTATTTGGACTGCATTGAAAAAGCTATTAGAATACATTAATAATATAGAAATACCCATATAAAAGTTTTTACAAAAATATTTATATATATCATTTAATGACAAAAATACGAAGTGGAAGAAGAAACAGACCCTTATGATTATGTTCCAAGTATTGTCGCTATGCTGGCTGAACCAATTTATTCTAATGTGGATTTCTTATATATTTTCATTACTATACAGTATCAACTATTATATATTGTACAAGTATGATGTGATGATATTTTTGGAAGATGTCAGCTTCATGATTGAACAATTATTTTGTGAATTCTTTATTCATACAATAAGTATATCGAAAAGATAGGTAGAGGAAAAGTAAGGTGACCTTGTGCTATTCCTATCCAAAATTTAGACAAGGTTACACATAGTCAGAAATAGGTCAAGTCTTGTAGTTCTTCACTTCACAAAATTTTCAGTCATTAAATATATCCAATTTTTTTCAAATTTAGATGCTTCAAAACCAAACTTAGAAGAAATATTTCACATTATTATAACTAAAATAAGAAATATTCACATATTAAAGACATAATATTTTAAGATTAAAAGTACCGAAAAACAAACTAGAATGCAGAACTACATGATTTTCTGTTTCGAATTCGACAATGGGATACGTAGAAGCTGAGGGTACGGAGTATGCCTCAAATTGAGACTAGCACAATACTACCATACACAAGTGAAATTGGAAATTTTTCAAATAAGGATTTTTGTTTGATTTGACTTGACGTCATGCTGGTACTGGGTAACGATTTTAAAAGGACCCCTGTATACAGGTAATCTTAATCAAAAGTTCATTCTGAGATAAAATATAGGTAATACAATCTTTTTTAAGAAATATAAGATAAAATTAAGTATATCTGCTTTCTGGATTAATATAACTCTCTTGGGGTACTCACTCCTTATCGCAAACATATAAAATACTAGCACACATACTAACATAATGTGAATCATTTTCTTATAGCCTCAAAAATAGCTGAAGAGGTGTAATATTAGAAATTTAATATTCGAAAGGTGCCAACAAATAATAAGCCCAATAAACGCGGCTTTCGAGTGGTAGGCATACTATTAAATTTGGCTCATATCACTGTTGTCAGAAGTAGACTGACAAGGCTCAAGACAAGATAAGCTATATACTACTCGTCCCGCTTATTTATGAACAGGAATAGGAACAGTGTCTCTAAACAACGCAGTATTTAGTTTGACAGTTATAGGGCAATAAAACGCAAAAATAAAAACCAGGAATTTCATAGCTCTGATATTTGAAATTCGGTTGGTTTATTTCATGAAGGTGGAAACTATTGAAAAATAGTGAATAACCAAGATTTGGCAAGTTTGACAAGACATTAACAACTTACTAATTATTATGACAGAATAACAGAAGCACAGTGCTTCACTATATACTCCATACTCCTACTTGACTAGCCTTCTAGTTTTGTCTATTATTGATGATGAAGTTGTTTTCATCACACCAGTACAAGCTAGATATAGAATGAACTTTCTATGTTCAAAAATAATTAAAAAATACAAACTTAATAACTGAATCAATTATTGTTGGACAATTCAACACTGAAACACTAACATCATGAGCGACATTTAAGTGATTTTGAAGAATAAATTATAGTTCTCCGGTCCTAAGTCAATCACAACACATTCGGAAACGGTTCAATGAGTGATCAACTAAATATGTGAAGCGTATTGTGATCACTTATGTGAACCGAATTATGAATGTTACAATGACATTTATAAAAATGATAAATCGAATATTGAGCAATTTTTAGATGTTTAATGAACATATTGAGCAAATTATTTGTTGTTTTATATTCCGAAAAGACTAACTAGACAACAAGAAGCAGTACAAAGTGAATATGTTCTGTAGTTTATCATAGTAACAACTTTGATACCATACTTATCATAGTATCATCATCAAAAGCAATTTATGGATCTATTACATTTTTAGCGCTGTAATCCAGCAATGCGACAATAATCGGAAGCGTAACGTGTGAGATACAATGCAACAAACTTCGTTGCTGTAATGCTACACAGTTTCAAAGTTTGATTAAATTGGAGCCAAATTTACACAAAAATTGTATCATCAATAAATTTAGGTTTCGAATGGAATTTGGTTGAGACAGACGATAAAGTTTGTATGTTTCAAATCTTAGTTAACGAGTTTCCAATCTGAAATGGGAAGTCTCTATTTATTCATGAAAAATTCGAAAGAACCAAAATTCCCTATAAATATTTCTTCACCAAAACCAAGTCCGGCGCTCTCGTGAACGGAAGATACATTCAGCTATGAAAGCATTACATATCTAACGGATATTGTTTTCCGAAATATATTGTTTAAATGGTATTAAGAAGGAAGTAGAGAGTATCAGACATGTAAAAATATAAATTCATTTTAGTTGCTAGACCTGACCAGGGATTCAGGAAGTTGTAACAAGCTGTAGAAATAACAGGAGCAACCCATAAGTAGGCTAATTCAGGAAAGAAAGCAACTAAGCAATGAGTGCACATTTCTAGTGTTACGTAGAAAAGTATACAGTATTTACAATCTTGTATAGGTTCTCATGATACAGGCAGGCATCTTATCGGCAGCAATTTCTACAAAGATGGACTGGCGCTGTCATCAGAAGCAACAGGTATTCTGCGCACGTTCTTCTTGTGCGCAGTGCACTTTGATTGTTGCACAAATAGATCTTAATAATTTCACTCACTCTGATTTCTAGGTAAGTATATTTTAAACGTTTTCCAGTCAATTGGAATAGACTAATGGATGTCATCATAGGAGTGGAGATTGATCAGTGAAATTCACAGATTAACAAAAAAGAAGAAACATGGATATGTGAAAGTGGTAGGTATTCCATGATGTGGAATGACCAAGAAGAAAGAAGATAGAAGAATAAGTGTAGTGTTAATATCAAAGTGGAAGAGCTGAGTATGTTATCCATTTGGGTATAGCCTGCTTATTTCAAATTTGTTTCATTCATCTAAATTCAAAGATTACGAAAGTGAGCAGTAAAAGTTTAAAAATCTGGTGTGGCGCACTCACACAACTTTCCTTGCCGTTATGAAAATTTATCACTTGACGCTAGTGTTCACGCGCATAAAAGTCTACTATTCAAAGATCCAAGACAGCTGGTGACAAGACAATAACAGTGGAGACACAAGAAGTCTGCTATCTCTTCATAGTTAATGATTCAATAGAATCTACAGTTGCCAAAAGTTTGCAATTAAAATAATAACATTTTCTCAAATTTCAAGCTTATTTTCAGTTTCAAGTGAAAATGTTACTGAACATTAATTGTAGAGATTTTCATGCTTAATATTTTCCACTGAGAATTTTTTGTTTAAATTGTATCTGAAGCCTGATACTTGAGAATCTAAAATCAAACTTTGCATATATGGGGCGGAGCTCCTGGAATTTTTACAGATATGAGACTTGTGGCAGTTGATAGAGCTTATCAATGACTATTTTGGGTATAAATTTGATTGGAATCGTTGGAGCCGTTTTTGAGAAAATCGCGAAAAACCCTGTTTTTGACAACATTTTCGCCATTTAAGCCGCCATCTTAAATCGCATTTGATCGAAATTGTTCGTGTCGGATCCTTATAGAGGAAGGACCTTGAGTTCCAAATTTCAAGTCATTGTTGATTGGGAGATGCGATATCGTGTACACAGACATACATACATTCATACACACACACATACAGACCAATACCCAAAAACAACTGTTTTGTACTCCGGGGGCCTTGAAACGTATAGAAATTTAGAAATTGGGGTACCTTAATTTTTTTCGGAAAGCAATACTTTCCTTACCTATGGTAATAGGTCAAGGAAAGTAAAAATGAAACTAGTAACTTAGTCATAGGAGAGGAAATCGGAGAACAGTTACAAAATAGAAACATGGGAGTGATTAGACATTATACAATATTATGTCAAATATAACTATTTCTACTACGCTATTTCAAACAAAAATAAAACACGTTTGAATAGACTAAAAATCTGGTGTGGCGCACTCACACAACTTTCCTTGTCGTTATGAAAATTGATCAACTGACGCTAGTGTTCCCGCGCAACTCAAGTCTACTATTTAAAGATCTAAGCCAGCTGGTGACAGGACAATAACGCTGCAGACACACGAAGTCTGCTATCTCTTCATAGTGAATGATTTAATAGAATCAACAGTTGCCAACAGCTTGCAATTGAATAATCTTATTTTCTTGAATTTCGAGCTTATTTTCAATTTTAGGTGAAAATGTTACTGAACATTAATTGTAGAGATTTTTATGCTCAATCTTTTCCACTTGATTTTTTTTTTAAATTGTATCTGAAGCCTGATAATTGGGAATCTGAAACCAAACTTTGCATAGATGGTGCAGTGCTCCTGAAATCTTTACAGATATGAGACTTGTGACAGTTGATAGAGCTTATCAATGACTTTTCTAGGTATTAATTTGATCAAAATCATTGGAGCCGTTTTCGAGAAAATCGCGAAAAACCCTGTTTTTGACAACATATTCGCCATTATAGCCGCCATCTTGAATTGCATTTGATCGAAAATGTTCGTGTCGGATGCTTATTGTGTAAGGACTAAACGTTCCAAATTTCAGGTCATTCCGTTAACTGGGAGATAAGATATCGTGTACACAGACGCACATACACTCATACACACACACACACACACACACACACACACACACACACACACACACACACACACACACACACACACACACACAACACACATACCGACCAATACCCAAAAACCACTTTTTTGGACTAAGGGAACCTTGAAACGTATAAAAATTTAGAAACTTAATTTTTTTCGGAAAGCAATACTTCCCTTACCTATGGTAATAGGGCAAGGAAAGTAAAAAGTGGATCAGTGACTATAATTAAATATAAATTATTCGATGTTATTATATAATGAAGCTGGGATAAATCAACTCCAACGTCAACAAGGGTGAAATTTATTTCATTATGCAATTGAACTCATTTGACTAACCTTTACCTCACTGGTATTACCCAAACCAATTTGAAATTAACTAATTTGCCACAATAATTCCCAAACATTCTAGTGAAGATACGATTTCAAGGTAGAGTGTGAAATTGTTAGGAGTATTTGAAACATTAGAAATGTTTCATTTTTTTTTTACATTTGATATAGAATTTATATTTCCAATAGCTTTTCTTTGCACCAGGAAGTAGTTATTGCAATCGAGTCTTTTTAATGCTGTTTTGAAGTATAGTGAATTAAATAAATAGCAAAATACATTTATTTATAAATGAAAATAGCCCTATAAACATTTTTGGTAAATTCAGAATGTTCATGCAGAATTTCAATTCAATCAGTTCGGATGTTCAAAACTAATTATGTCATCGTCTTACATTTATTTCCTATCCCGTACATGTTAATTTAAAGTCTTTATTTTATTAACAGTATATACGATGTAAGATATACTGTAGAAGAACAAGATTAAACTCTGAAATTCACATTTATTTATTCATTCAAAAGTAAGAATTATTACTCTACATTTCAATTTTATCCATTTTTATCAGTTGCATGCCCTGTATTACACTCTGTTGAAGAGGTAGTATTGGATAATACTGTATTAACTTGAAACTCGACTTCTGCTCAAAAGTTTAATACTGTATAACAAGAATGTAAGGTACTTACGAAATTTAGAAAATTGGATTTGAATTGAGTAGCATGAAAAGATAGTCAGAGTTTTCAGCGATAAATCAAAAAGTGTGGCGGAAAAATACTAGCACTAATCGGATTAAGTTCCCTCACCATCAGATCTGCTCACCCCTTTAGCAACGTGTAGACGGCAAACGAACTAAACCCAGTTACAGTGCAACCTGTCAAGCTGACAGCTCAATTATGGACTGCTATTCACAGAGATTACATTAAAAATGCATCTTCGCCAGTTCAATGATCGCCATGGTCTATTTAATCTCAATATATAAAGAGAGGGTTGCCAGAATCCACTTGGAATAAGAGATTGTCATAAATAAACGCACAGGAGGCTAGAGTTTACTTCGTTATCATTGGCAAACAACCAAGGTAATGGAAAATACCAAGAGCAATTTCGTGTGATAAATTGCATTCACTGAAATGTCGCTTATGAAAGTCTTGTCGGTTATCATGCCGAGTTTCTCTGAAAAGACAGGTTGGGGCTAGATTTTGTCAAAGACATACTTCAACAGCAATATTTTGAGTAATAAACTTGTGTTTTACTAAGTACTCGATTTCCAATAATTGGGATGCCAATTGATGATTGAGATTCTTTGAAATAGGATACAATGTTCCTACTCTCATTACAAAAAAAATAATTATTTCATGCGTTAGAAATGAATTGAAAGAGGTAAGCTTCATTGAGCTACAACTTTTGAATGAACAAGATATATATTTCCATGAAGAAGAAAGCCACTATGCCGCGTTAAATCCTTTTACAACAAATACAAACTTCCTAATAAGTTTGATCATAAGATTACTGGTTAGAATAGCAAAGTTAGCGAAATTTTCATTTGGAATTATGAACCTTCGATGGGGTGATATTCTGATTCCTAATGTTGTACAGTATTCTCAAATTCATAAATATTAATTACACTAGCCGTCAGGCTCGCTTCGCTCGCCATATCCGTCTAGCCAGGACCCCCGACTGGATCGTCCAAAAATGAGATCAGCGGGCTCGCTTCGCTCGCCTGCATGTAGACCTCAGCGGAACCTCTGTACCGAATTTGAACGTATTATGTCAATTTGATCACGAAAAACACCTGTTTCTATATCGGCGTATCTTTGGCGAACAAAATTCTTCCACCTCAGCTAAACCTGTGTACTGAATTTTTCTAAATATATTTCTATCAATTATTGAAAAAGGTGAGGAAACGCAGAAAACGCTAATTTTGGCTAATTGGATAAATTGGTATTTAGGAGGTCATAGATAAATGCATTTCAATCTTCAACGTGGTGCCAACCTAACAAAGTCAACTCAACTTAATGCCAACCTGACAAAATTTTTAATTTAGTTACCAGAACTACAAACTGTTTCGAAGATGTACTCTCTCTAGATTATAGTTCTATATTAACATATGGTATGGACATTTCAATTATAATTTTAAGATATTGGAATAAGAAGAATATACATGCTAAAAGACGAACTTTGAACCCTTAAAAACCACCCTTAGAGTTAAAATATCGCCAAAAGATTTCTTAGTGCGCCTATAAAGGGCCAACTGAACATACCTACCAAATTTGAACGTTTTTGGTCCGGTAGATTTTTAGTTCTGCGAGTGAGTGAGTGAATGAGTCAGTCAGTCAGTGAGTGCCATTTCGCTTTTATATATATAGATTATAAAGTCAGTGAGATTTTAAAGATAAAATCACCTGTAGAGTTTTGCTTACAGAGAAATGAATGAGGTATTCTGAAGATTTGTGACAATAGACTTAAATACTTACATTCAGAAAATTAGCAACCGGATTAGAATTGAAATCCCAAGCTTTGTTGGCTTCAACTTACCTGAAATAAGAAGAAAGAATACTTCATTTTCCAAACTTTTTCAAATTACATTACTTTCATAATCGCAAAAATGACTTGTAATGATTCTGTCTGAAAACGAAACAGTACGTTCCCAGTAAAATGAGGACTACTGGTATTTGAAATATGCAATCGAATCAAGACATTTTCTGAAAGTAGAATTTTGATTTGACGAGGCGATTGACCAGACATCTATCAGTCTAGAAACTCAATGATATTGCAAATAACAAGTGAATTGCAATTTCGCAACCTCTCCAACTGGAAACGACAAGAGTTTGCAATAAGGGACAAACAAGAAATGTTTCAATGGATTTTTATAATTATGGTACTTTATGTAAAAATATATATGTACCACTGGATAGAACTCAACAAAAATCAATACGTAATGAGTAATCTATAAGAATGCAGTTGGAATATTCAAACACCACATCTCAAGAAGATATTTTTCAAAAATATACTTTTTTCAAATACTAATTCAAATTTTTGGAGGAACTGTTCAATCAACTGATTTACTCAATAAATCTGGAAAACAAAATTTACAGGTATACCCCCAGTGACTTACATTGAACATTCCTAAAAAACAGTCTTATAACAAAACAGCAAGAACCATATTTCCAGCTAAAACTAGTTTTGCGACCAAGAACAAAGTAAAACTTGGGGAGAGAACAATGCTCCTTTTTAAAAGAAGGGGAAACTTGATAGAGGAGGAAGTATGAGGATATGAAGGGGAAATTCAAGAGGTCCTTCCTTTGCATCTATAGTGAGGTCCACGTTATAACGGCAGTGGAGAAAGATAGGGGAGCAACGTTGCCGATCCTCTGTCTTGTCAATGCCATCTATAGACGGTAGCTGATACAGGTTTATTGATGTAATAATAACTGTTCATTCTCGCTTAAAATGATCAAATATATTTTATTAAGCAAGAAATTATATTTTTCAATAATTTCATAATCAGATAAAATATTTTGTTAATCAATTATCAATTCTACATTGTTAAAAGAAGATCTGGCAACAGAGCAAAGCGGGAAAGAAATAGCGCTCTCTGTTTTGTTGAAGGGAA
This sequence comes from Nilaparvata lugens, assembly GCF_014356525.2. Taxonomy (NCBI): domain Eukaryota; kingdom Metazoa; phylum Arthropoda; class Insecta; order Hemiptera; family Delphacidae; genus Nilaparvata; species Nilaparvata lugens. The sequence goes on along the minus strand of NC_052506.1, from coordinate 61,919,284 downwards.
GACGAGGATAGCAATAACATTGCTGATCAAATACTGCCATTACGTGGACTTCATTATAGGGCTAGGGGACTTTCTTGCATAGAGGAATGTGCGGCATGCTGAAATTCTAGGAAAAAATGTGCCTCCCATATTGGTTGGAATGTTGATTCTGATTAAAAGTGATTCTAAAATCGAGAAAACTAAAGATTAATGACATGGGAAATAGGATTTCAATTTATTTAATGAAGCTAACTAGTATTAATATTTTGTTGGAATTGGTTTGCAATAATTGACTTTTAGCTCAGAGGAAACATAGATACTACTACTTCGATGTCTCTTGAATCCCAGAAAATACTGGTAATTCCCACATTTTCAAGTTTCCTAATTCAAATAAATCAGGTAGTAGCCCAGTACTATTCAATTTCATCCAATAATATAATTATTTGCCATCCTATATTACTTACATGACTGTAATAACCACAGTAACAATTATACGCATATTGTTGTTTTTGAAAAGTATTTATTCTCAAAAGAATATCTTTAGGAAGGTAAGAATGAAAACAAGGAATAGTTTGACTCTGCAGATTCTATTGTTGGAATTCTTCTTTCTTCTTCTTTCTTTCAGGGAGAGGTGGAAATTTCCGAGATGTTTTGTGTCGTATTCAGGAAACAAAATTGAAAGAGCCCAGGAGCGTAATATTGAACAATACATTTTGGACGAGGGATTGAAGGTGAACGGCCTCATCTTGGAGACAGTCTCCAACAATATTATACGGACAGCCTTACAAAGTATTGACAGTATTACAAAACATGATGCAATATTCCTCGAAGATAATTTTTATAATAATGTCGAGTAGGAATAGGGAGAGAGAGAGAGACATCTACTTCCATCCACTCTGGGTAGAAGCGATAGAACGGAACTGGAAATTTAGATGTTAGAATTATTTTGAAGATGACTAAAAAAATAAAACCTTAAGTATCACATAATTCTCATCATCTCATGCCATTCAGTCAAGAGATGCGAACTTAAAGACATGAGCTCTAATGGTATTTCTGTTCAACCATCAAATTACAAAGATTAAGTGTATGAGAAATTGATAATGTATTCTTCTGCGTGCCACTGATAGGGAATAATGTATTTTATGTTCTTAATTCATATTCGGCTTGCTATTAGAGTTTCCTCAGGAGCAACTGTGTTTTCTGCCTTATTGAAATTGAAGATGAAATTCTGTATGCAAGGTGAGATCTGTTCAGAAAATCCAAAAATCAATTGAAAATGAAGTTTAAAATCGTTCCAATCCCCCAAATTCAATTACTTTATTTTAACTACTGTTCTGTTTCAAAGACAAATGCAGACACCAGACAAAGTGAACAAACAACTGAGACATGCACTTATAAATAATTATAGGCCTATTGATGATAAATTAGTCCAGTCACTATACATTGCTGCATGCAATTTATATTGAAGTTCTGATTTTTTAATATATTACTTGGGTACATGAGAGAAGTCCAGAACCAATTTCTTCATGCAAAATTTCCTTGTGCTAGATACAGAGACCCAAAAACCTCGTATTTTCGGCTCATTTTCCAGTTTTCAACTATTTCTGCCAAATCTCGTAATCGGACAGAAAAATTTTCTGTCGCCTTTATTGAAATTATAAAATTCTGAATAAAATGAGATCATTCGGAACTCTCTATCTCCAATGAGTACCGAGTTATGATTTTTCAAAAATGAGGGAAATTTGAAGAAAAAATCTATTTTTATGAATTTTAGTTTTTGATCAACAATATCTGCCGATTGTTACCATTTAGATGTATAATTCAATATCCCTCTGGGCGTATTTTTGTGTTTTACAATCTGAGATCGCGTAGAGCGCTCGATCTCATATAGATATCCAGTTACACCTGACAACAATAATGCTCCTTGTATTGTGAAAAACACCTAATTTTCAGCTTCAACCATCATCACCAACTACATTGTCCTCACATTGCTATTTCCCACAATGATATAAATTCATGAGTTTATGTTCTATGAGAATCACCCGTTAGATGCTCTTCATTTCAGCATTTCCTAGTGGAGAGGTGCGCTTAAGGACACCTCAAGGATAAAAATTCAAACACTTATCACTTTTGACACAAGGCTCAGATTTCATCGTACTACACTTCATTCTTCTCGGCTGGCCAAGGCGGTCCAAAATCATGAATCATAAGTCAAATTCGGTCGAAAAAGATTAAGTACACTCAACTATACATTTTCCATTTTTCGACCGAATTATAATTGTTATAATTGTTTGAAGTTTTTATCCTTGAGGTGTCCTGAAATGAAGTACCTCTTCACTAGGAAATACTGAAATGAAGTGCATCCAACGGGTGATTCTCATAGAAAATAATCTTATGAACTTATAACATTGTGCGAAATATCAATGTGAGGACAATGTAGTTGGTGATGATGCTTGAAGCTGAACATCAGGTGTTTTTCACAATACAAGGAGCATTGTTGTCAGGTGTACCTGGATATCTATATGAGATAGAGCGCTCTACCCGATCTCAGATTGTAAAGCACAAAAATACGCCCAGAGGGATTTTGAATTATACATCTACATGGTAACAATCGGCAGATATTGTTGATCAAAAACTAAAATTCATAAAAATAGATTTTTTCTTCAAATTTCACTCATTTTTGAAAAATCATAACTCGGTACTCATTGGAGATAGAGAGTTCCGAATGATTTCATTTTATTTAGAATTTTATAATCTAAAAAAAAGGCGGGAAAAATTTTCTGACCGATTACGAGATTTGTCAGAAATAGCTGAAAACTGGAAAATGAGCCGAAAATACGAGTTTTTTGGGCCACTCTGTATGTAGCACAAGGAAATTTTGCATGAAGAAATTTGTTCTGGACTTCTCTCATGTACCCAAATAATTTATTAAAAAATCAGAACTACAATATAAATTGCAAGCACACCCCCTTTTTCATGTCTATATTGACTGGACTATATAGGGTACAAATTATAGACTAAGACCATGTAATGGCGCATAATAGAAATAGACAACTTACAGTCAATGCAACTGTGTAGTGGCTTTACAAAAGTAGACCTCAAACTAATTTGCCAAGTCACAACAGTATAAACGTGGTTTATTTCAGCTAAAAACAAATAATTTTCAGTTGAACCGAGCATTGCGCAAGGCAGTGCAAACAAGCAGTTAATTATTTCAAATTGAGGAAACAACTTGAGGAGTAATGCATGATGAATACAGAGTAGATAAAAGCCACACATTAATCCAAATTCTCTACAAAATTGCTCATAATTGTCGCAATCTATTCTTATAGAATCAAGTAAACTCATCATCGTACTAGTATAGGACCAGTAATACTGTATATAATATCCTTAATTTTCTCTAAAATACTTTGGAGTAACTAACGTAACTATAATTTCATACTAACTATAGAATAATAATGACGGAGAAAGGCAAGACATGGAAGGAATAAATACAAGGATGAAATTGTGAGTGTGATGCACACAGATCAATAAATTCATGTACGAAGCCTATTGTCAACTATTATAACCATGTTTGTTCACATCTATGCATCTGTGAGTTTGATTGAAATAAATTATTATTTTGACTGAATGAATGAATTTATTAGAGTTGTCTATGTAAACAAATTCAGTTGTCAACACTATCGAGCCAGAAAACTGTGGTGGAGATGATGTAAATTATCACAAATTACTATTGCTTTAAAATTTGAAAAAAAAATTTTGGTTTTTGAACGGAGAAGACTAGGAACGGGAGCTAAACCTAATCTCTCATGATTTGAAAATAAAATAAATAATGAAAGAAGAGGAGACAAAGAGCGTTCATTATTATGGAATTGTCGACTTTCGGACTAGCAGTAGGCTCCATATTATATCTTTAAAAAAGGATTTCATGAAAATTGAAAAGTCTATATGTATTTCATTTACATAATCGTGCACATTAATTCTGATTTGCATAATTGTTTCAACATTATTATACTTCTTGAGTCACTCCATTACAGTTATGATAAGAAATTAAGAATTTCAAGTTGAGCATGAGGATAATGGACATTCCAGACGAATTAAAATATAAGTGGTCTTTGAGCCTTCGATATTTGAACGTTCTAGATGGATTAAGGCATTAATGTTTCCTGTCAACAAATTCTTCGAATAGTTTTTACGATTTACAACAAATCCAACACATTTACATATTATGGCATGACGTTCTAATTGTAACGTCAACGTCTAGACAGGAAGAGCACTCATCAACGTTCTTTTATAAATGCAGACGGACATTTCGTGACACTGAATCCTATTTTGTTCTCTACCATCACGATAGTCATGAAAACTTCAACGAGCATTGCATGTTGCAGTTGAAGCTATGAAATCACTGCCCTGAAAGAGACGCTTCAAAAAGACCTCCGACATCACTCGAATCGATCCAAACAAGCATTTTTTTACATTTTTGTACTTGAGGAAAGTGCTTATAGAAATTGGGAAAAGAGATGATGGTTTAGTTTGATCATAGAGGAAAGTATCTTTCCTCTATCGTTTGATACCGTAATCATGAACTTGAAATAATCATTCTTCATACCATTAAAATTGTACGCTGACTTCTCTAAATTATGATAAAATGATAATTGAACACGATCTTGAAGAAGTTAAACCTAGAAGAAGCAGAAACAGTCATATAGTTACATGGGATGTAATAATAAATGCACCTGGAACTTGGACATAGGAGTTCTGAATATGAATGGCTCTGAATAATTTCATTCATAAAATTTAAAAAGTCATTTAGTCAGTTTGTTTCTCAACCAAGGACGCATTATGTGTCTTCGCCACCCCCCACCTCTCACCACTATGGGCACCCGTGATTCAGTTCACTATCATTTAGCAGTGAGTGCGATAACAGAGTAAATAGGTAGAATTTATATTGATATAATTATGATTATTCTCAATTAAATGTTCAGCAAACGCTGATTTTTGAGTAGTATTTTTTTGAATTTAAAGCTTGAATATGTTCATTGAACCTTTTTTGAAAACATCTACGTGTTTGACCAATGTAAAATTTTTCACAATTACTACATTCCAGTTTATAAACGCCTGATTTTTTAAATTGTTCTTGTTGTATTTTTTTATTAGAAATCTTCTTTATTAAATTAAAAGCATTATTTGTTGTTTTGTATCCTAAATAAAATTGTTTTGCAAATGTCTTCCTAATTGCCTTATTGAGAATTATTATTTAGGATACAAAACAACAAATAATGCTTTTAATTTAATAAAGAAGATTTCTAATAAAAAATTACAACAAGAACAATTTAAAAAATCATGCGTTTATAAACTATGTAGTAATTGTGAAAAATTTTACATTGGTCAAACACGTAGATGTTTTCAAAAAAGGTTCAATGAACATATTCAAGCTTTAAATTCAAAAAAATACTACTCAAAAATCAGCGTTTGCTGAACATTTAATTGAGAATAATCATAATTATATCAATATAAATTCTAATATGAAAATATTAAGCATTGGTAGTGAAAGTAATAAATTGAATGTAAAAGAAGAATTTTATATCTATAAAACTGCAAAATTGAATAGGAATAATTTAATAAATATAATCCAATTTGACTTAAATAATCCTGTTTTTGATAAAATTAAAAATGAATAAATAAAATTAAAATTTTAAAATATAAATTTAAATTTAATAACTTTTACCATAAATAATTAGTCATATGAATTGAATTGAATTGAATTTATTGCCAAAAATCACATACAAATATTTGTACAATACAATCACTAAAGTATGCAATATACAATCACCTAAAAATATACATTTATTGTAACTTGCACAACAATAATTATCAATTTAATCAATGTAATATTCGGCACTGCCAACATAAGAGTAAAGTTTAAAGAGTAATTTAAACATATGTCAGTTTTATATCAATTAGTAAACAGTTATTGAATTTTATTTATTTATTTTAGAACCTGAAGATGGTTTTAGAACCGAAACTAGTTGTTCAACTATTTTAAGTTTTTTTTTAATAAATAAAGGGTGCTACAAGTTTTATCAATTTAAAAGCAGCCCATTTCAATAAGTGCATTCTATTATACTATAATTTTTATAATTTCCGAATCTGGAATACAGTATATTGTATTTCCTATAATAATAACATTTGTATTACTTTTATTGGTGGGGAGTTCTTGACGGAAGTTCCACCTGAATATATCATCAGAGCCGTCAATGGGCCTACGTCATACGTCAGCCGGGACCGACAAGTAACGTGCCCATTCAATGACACCCCTGTTTTATAAGTGCTATACAAATTCGGAAGATATGAAAATTAGAGTATAGTTACAAAATATGATAATAACTAACAATGAATTATATCAATCTATGTACCTTCACCTTTTGATCTATACCTTAGTTAAATCATTAATGCATTGGATTGGATTGAGTTGAATCAAGTTGAAGTAAATTTCATATCAATGGAGTTTTTCGATTTTCACCTTGTGGTGCTCTTCCTGGGGGAGTCACTCTCACCTCCAAGGATAGGACAACACACGTAGGGTGATGTAATGCTGTATTTAAATGCCTCACGTTGGGCCGGCAAATCATGTGGTGCGTTTTTTAACGGCTTCACACATGTAGAGTGAATCTTGTACTGAGTCAATGGTGTAGCGGCTATAAATTTTGTAATTGCGTGCGTGGACGCTGAATGAACACCAGACTGATTGACTCACTACAAGAATCAATACAATTGTCGGAATCGCGGGAGGCCTAAACGCTCGCACACCCTTGATTCCTCTAATGACAAATTGTATAATGATGAAAATTTTTTATAAGCAGTGTAGCGGACGCTAAACACTGAATACGGATACCTTAAAATTATTACCTGTGAAGAATGAGCATACAAAATCATACAGGTCGAGCAAAAATCCCGATGTAGCTAATTTACGGGACTGCGTCTCTAATAAGTTCTGAAGGATTAAAATACGGTATTTGAACCCAATATCGTTCAGAATATATTTCGAGAACAGAGTCTTGTCGGGTTTTAAGCTCTATTGTAGGAATTGATATGATCTATGGCTGCCTCTGCTGTACAATTGATGCATTCGCTCCTAAGTCGAGGTAGGTAACAGATAAAAGCTGATATATGAGCAGGTAAGGACAAAGAATAAATATCTTGATCTGACCCCACTCGCTACATCCACTTAGACCTGTTCCAATATCCAGCTTGATTCAATTATTCCAATGATCGTATTCGATCGGTTCTTGATGATATAGAACGTATCAGACACAATAATTGACAGGCTTAAGAAATAATCGAACTCAGAAAGCGAATTAACAAAACTGAAATATATTATAATAAAATATGTAATCATACAGTGCAGATTCAGAATTTGATTCACAGGTTGATAATAATTTAGCATTGATAGAATAGTTAAAAATTTTCTTGTGCTTGCATGATACCATGCGTGATTCAACAGAATTTTACAATTGATAAAATTGAACAATTTTGAAAGAATAGTGAAAAAATGAATTATAAAATATTTTAAAATTGCTCGGGGTCGTGGTTCAGGCAGCGGAGGATAGTTAATCAACTACAAATTCTTATAAATTAATATGAATAAAATCTAGGCTCTTAAATGCTAAAGCGCTTGTCGGCGTGGCCAATAATTTGACGAAGAAAAATTTATGTTTTTCTGCACTGAAATATTTTCGAAGCGTAGATTGGGGCCCCTTTTAAAACTTATAACTCACGTGAATTCCTTGGCGGTCGTGGTTTTCTTCTTTAGATCAAAAATCGTTTGATCGGCGGCAATCCAGGCTTTGGTTTCAGCACGTGGGGAATTTTAATTTAAATATCTCCTTCACCGAATTAATTAAGGGATAGTTTACTTTAAGCTTTTAAATTTATCGATTGATGAAAACAGAAATTTATAAATAACAAATAGATTGGCCTAAAATATCGGCTCACAAATAGAACATTTAAAAATCGAACAAGAAATTTTACAAATAGGTCTTTGGTAACTATAAAAAGAGATCTACACGGTAAGGATTTCAAAAGGGAAGTGCTGCTGTTTTCTCTAAGCTTTTAGGCTAGACCTTGCTTCTCGGAATCTCAATGTAATAATTTGCATAAAAATTTGCCATTGGTAGAACGCTTGTGACGTAAACATGACGTCAGTGGCAAGTAGTAGAATACAATTCCTTTAATTACAATAATAATTTAATTTATGTAATTCTTAAAACTGCTTAATCTTATAGACATAGTTCCTCTCATACAATGTACATGTGCTAGTGTAACTGATAAGGCAGGGTTGGTGTCTGATAATAGATTAACATGTGTTGCTTTCAAACGATCACCGTCTTGGTGCTATTTCTATGCACTGTGATTGGTTTAGACCTACCAAAGAGATTTAATTACCATGTGGTTCAGTTGAATTAAATTATTAATAAATTAATATTCTTGTACAATTTTTATTAGGTTTGAGATTATTATAATTAATTTCTGCCATTTTATCAATAATAGAATTTCATGCTATGACCTATTTAGTTACAATAAGACCTGACACATAATACAATTTCTTAAATAATAAATAATTTCAACAATAATACATACATTTTATTTTTTATTTTGAAATTCTTGATCCTTTATTGATAGTTTTATAATTTTTTAGGAATGATATTTTACCTTGCATGAGAACCGGTATGATATTTGACAATGCTTTGAATCAGTCAGCTGCGTTCGAACTGTTTTAAAAACATCTGATCGATAGTAAACAAGTGTAACCTCAAAATCGTGAGCGATTCATAAATAATTGTGCTTTATTCGCAAAATAATTATAATTTTATTGAATAATTTTCCTAGAAAAATATTCAGTACAGAACGGTACTCTTATCTAATATACAGTTATTGATAAGTAAGCTTTATCGCTCGGTCGCTAACTATTCCTTTAGCAAATTCTTTCATTTTAAAAGGTAATCACAATTTTTCTCTCTTCTCATGAGATCTATTTGAAAAATTCATCACACAAAAGCCCCCAGGATATTTTAAATAGGTAATTGGGAGACGAGTCGAAACAATGACTATTTGAAAAATCCGATATTGTGATGAATACACTATTTCCTCTCCTTACTTCTACGAAAACTCAACACTTAACACTAAAAACAATATATCGTGCACTTTTGGCTACGAGAAAATAAATAATTGATTGTTCCTTTCATTGGATACAATCGAAATACAATAATTAATGAGGTCTCTTTGGATCCTTCATTAAAACAACTCCACAACTTCCATTCACGGGTGGCTTATGAGCAGACCCATAACTATAACAAATATACAAAATTTCACATATTACTTCTTAAGATTTGAACAGTATTTGCAACAAATATAGATTTTCATCATTTTTTCATGGTTATTACAAGTTTCGACTCTTTGGTTTGGCTTTTACATAGATTGGGTGAGAGTGTGATTTTACTTCGGTGACTTGACAATCGTCTACCGTTTGACTCGAGCAATTTCTTATTTGCGCTTAGTACGTTGCGTACAAACAGGGTTACACTTGAAATGGCTTTCTTGATTTTTATCAATGTTGGTTACAAATATTAAGTCCTTAAGATTATATTTATCAATTTGAATTTCAATTCATGATCTTTTGATGCAACAGTAATAAATTTCACATTTGAAGGTAAGAATTTCATTTTCTTTGGAGTTTTTTAGAGATACATTCATATATGACATAGAACATGCGCATTTCGTGCAAATTAACATAAATATATATTTTTGGTTGCGTTTTTGCTTATGATTTCACATTAAATAATATGTTACATTAATAATTGAATAACGATATTGCTTTGATTCCTATACATTGACTCTATGATTTCGCACACATTGGTTGGTGGGACGAAGAAAATTATCGAACAGGCTTTGGTTCTGAGTAGATTTTTTCTATCGATTCTGTATTTCAAGGTTAGATTTACACATTTTTTCAAATAAACTTTGTTTATTTTCTTTCCTCCTATTCACTACTAATTTCATCTGATTTCTAATTTACAATTATTTTCGTGGATAATATAATTCTTGTTTCTATTTTTCAGTTGTGCAGATGATATTAGACGATTGTTTCGGTGATGACTGTAGCACGAGACTGATGGCTTGATCAGGTTGGTAAATTTTTAGAGTTGTTTTGTAGTCTTATTTTCTTCTGTTATTAAAGTTGATTTCGGTTTCTTCATTTGAAGTGAATTAATAATATTTCATTATTAGCTGAGATGCGGCGAAGCTTAGGTTATGTTGATTATTAGGCTGTAGTAGAAAGAGGCTAGTCTGCAAAGATATGATTTGATGGGTAGGCTGTGACTATGAAGAAGTTTGATAGTTGATGTATTCCACGAATGTAATTTCCAATTGATTAAAAGATTATTATTTCCTCAAGCCCCCATCTAAATTTGATTCGGTGTCATTCAAGGTCCAATTCCAATTTGCAACTATCCGTTTTATTAAAACTTGGCTTAAAACGAATGTGCCGACGGTGTAAATCACTTCTTACATACGTGTTTCCTCTTTGTCGGCCGGTGACATGCAGTTTGATATCCTTAAACCTGACATGCCGGTGGTGTCTGTGTGTCTTTCCAAATGATATTTTCCTTTTTTGCATGCCGGTGTACAGTCTGTTTGATTTCAACCGGACATGACTGCGGTGTGAATAGATTCTTCTTAATCTTATTTTCCTGTTTTCTTGAATGCTGGTAAAAGATTTGATGTAGGATTTCAGCCTTATATGACGGCGGTGTAGATGAATTCTATTAGATGGTTTTCTTTTCCATTGAACTGCTATTGTGCTTGTGTGTTGTTTTGATTTATAAGTTTTTACTTTTAGTTGTGATTTCGAGCTGTTGTGGGTTTCCGTTTTTCTATTGTTTGGCGAACTATCTTCATGAGTGCTGGGTTTTTCTGTTGCAGGTGCTGTCCTCGGTGGATGGGAGATACGTGCGGTCGGCGGTCCGGGCTGCTCTTCAATTTGGTGGGCAACGTCCTTGGACTCCTGGTGTCCGGCGCGCGGTGGTACGGGCTGTTCCTCTACATGATGGACGTCATCCTCAGCTTGGCAGGTGATGTCGTCCGGCTTCTCTTGGCATTCTGCGGGCGGTGATGCAGGCTGTCCCTCTACCTGATGGATGTCATCCTCAGCTTGGTGGGCGATGTCGTCCGGTCCCTCTCGGCGTTCGGCGGGGTGCGGTGCGACTTCAGTCTTGATATTCTCGGTGGGTTGGTTTTCCATACATGTGTCATGTTCGCTTGCCTGTTTTATGACCTCCTCCTTGGGTGTGTCTGCCTTCGCATGCATGGGCTCAGTCTCTGGTCCAATATTGATTTTTATTGTCTGATGATCCCCCTCGATTTGCCGTGTTACCGTCCTGCTTTCTTCCACTGCTCCCTTCGACCGTTGTTCCTGTTTTTCGAAACCTTGTTCACTTGCTATCCGCATCTGTCGGACTTCTTCAATTATTTTTTCATTTGCTCGTGTGTTTCCTTCATATGAATTTTTTACTACTTCCAGGATGATGTTTGCCCAATATAGCGGGATGAGTGTGTGGTCTTCGGTCAGCGGTGGGGATTCTGTAGTGTGAAGTACAGACGTCTGGACCTCTGGGACGGCGGTGCATGGGCGTTTCTCCTGCGCGACGTCTTCCGTCCTTGAAGTCGCCGATGTGGGCTCCAGGATGCGGTGTGGTTCTTCCATAATTTATCGGATGATACAATGATGCAAGTGTGTTGAAACGACCGCAAACATGTGAGGTTATGTGAAGCGATTATAAGTGAATGATCAAAATTGAAATAGTGTGAAAACTTCGTTCAATGAAGAAATACAGAAGTGTGATTCAATAATATGTTCAGTGATGAAGTGAATCAAATTAGCAATATCGTTGACATAAAACGAAAATGACATAAAGGATACACAATGGGTGATGCGGTGACAAAGGTACGCCTCTTACAATTTATTATTATTATTATTATAAATGTTTTACTCTTACAATTTCTTGCCGCAATTCTATATATAGGGCTAGTATTCTTTGCAAAATTTTATATAAAAGCAGTGATACTCTGCTTAAATTATTCCGCAATATATCCGTGATTTAATTTTACTTCCCTCATTATGTTTTAAAAACTTTTAAAACTGTAAATAACTTCAATCCTCTTTTCTGTAAATATTTATAAATTGTTTTAATATAGACCCAATATTCTTCAAATAATATGACCTTTCTTATGATATCTCTTATACCTATGACTTATAGTACGACCAATTTTCGAATAACACGATAATAAAATTCTGAGTTCGATTTTTTCTCTAAAAATTCATCAATTGATAAATTTCTTTTCTGTTCAAAAATTGGGTATGGTACTTCTTGTTATTTTATATAACAGTGAACAGTTAATATTAAAATTGAAGAAATTCACAACCATGAATTTTTCAAAAAATTTTCCCGTTGTCAGCGCTATAGTATACTGAGCAACTAAATAATCCTCGCAGTCGATTATCCACCTCTTCAATGCCTATCACTGTTGGGCGCCAAATCATGTGGTGCTCTTCCTGGGGGAGTCACTCTCACCTCCAAGGATAGGACAACACACGTAGGGTTATGTAATGCTGTATTTAAATGCCTCACGTTGGGCCGGCAAATCATGTGGTGCGTTTTTTAACGGCTTCACACATGTAGAGTGAATCTTGTACTGAGTCAATGGTGTAGCGGCTATAAATTTTGTAATTGCGTGCGTGGACGCTGAATGAACACCAGACTGATTGACTCACTACAAGAATCAATACAATTGTCGGAATCGCGGGAGGCCTAAACGCTCGCACACCCTTGATTCCTCTAATGACAAATTGTATAATGATGAAAATTTTTTATAAGCAGTGTAGCGGACGCTAAACACTGAATACGGATACCTTAAAATTATTACCTGTGAAGAATGAGCATACAAAATCATACAGGTCGAGCAAAAATCCCGATGTAGCTAATTTACGGGACTGCGTCTCTAATAAGTTCTGAAGGATTAAAATACGGTATTTGAACCCAATATCGTTCAGAATATATTTCGAGAACAGAGTCTTGTCGGGTTTTAAGCTCTATTGTAGGAATTGATATGATCTATGGCTGCCTCTGCTGTACAATTGATGCATTCGCTCCTAAGTCAAGGTAGGTAACAGATAAAAGCTGATATATGAGCAGGTAAGGACAAAGAATAAATATCTTGATCTGACCCCACTCGCTACATCCACTTAGACCTGTTCCAATATCCAGCTTGATTCAATTATTCCAATGATCGTATTCGATCGGTTCTTGATGATATAGAACGTATCAGACACAATAATTGACAGGCTTAAGAAATAATCGAACTCAGAAAGCGAATTAACAAAACTGAAATATATTATAATAAAATATGTAATCATACAGTGCAGATTCAGAATTTGATTCACAGGTTGATAATAATTTAGCATTGATAGAATAGTTAAAAATTTTCTTGTGCTTGCATGATACCATGCGTGATTCAACAGAATTTTACAATTGATAAAATTGAACAATTTTGAAAGAATAGTGAAAAAATGAATTATAAAATATTTTAAAATTGCTCGGGGTCGTGGTTCAGGCAGCGGAGGATAGTTAATCAACTACAAATTCTTATAAATTTAATATGAATAAAATCTAGGCTCTTAAATGCTAAAGCGCTTGTCGGCGTGGCCAATAATTTGACGAAGAAAAATTTATGTTTTTCTGCACTGAAATATTTTCGAAGCGTAGATTGGGGCCCCTTTTAAAACTTATAACTCACGTGAATTTCCTTGGCGGTCGTGGTTTTCTTCTTTAGATCAAAAATCGTTTGATCGGCGGCAATCCAGGCTTTGGTTTCAGCACGTGGGGAATTTTAATTTAATATTTCCTTCACCAAATTAATTAAGGGATAGTTTACTTTAAGCTTTTAAATTTATCGATTGATGAAAACAGAAATTTATAAATAACAAATAGATTGGCCTAAAATATCGGCTCACAAATAGAACATTTAAAAATCGAACAAGAAATTTTACAAATAGGTCTTTGGTAACTATAAAAAGAGATCTACACGGTAAGGATTTCAAAAGGGAAGTGCTGCTGTTTTCTCTAAGCTTTTAGGCTAGACCTTGCTTCTCGGAATCTCAATGTAATAATTTGCATAAAAATTTGCCATTGGTAGAACGCTTGTGACGTAAACATGACGTCAGTGGCAAGTAGTAGAATACAATTCCTTTAATTACAATAATAATTTAATTTATGTAATTCTTAAAACTGCTTAATCTTATGGACATAGTTCCTCTCATACAATGTACATGTGCTAGTGTAACTGATAAGGCAGGGTTGGTGTCTGATAATAGATTAACATGTGTTGCTTTCAAACGATCACCGTCTTGGTGCTATTTCTATGCACTGTGATTGGTTTAGACCTACCAAAGAGATTTAATTACCATGTGGTTCAGTTGAATTAAATTATTAATAAATTAATATTCTTGTACAATTTTTATTAGGTTTGAGATTATTATAATTAATTTCTGCCATTTTATCAATAATAGAATTTCATGCTATGACCTATTTAGTTACAATAAGACCTGACACATAATACAATTTCTTAAATAATAAATAATTTCAACAATAATACATACATTTTATTTTTTTATTTTGAAATTCTTGATCCTTTATTGATAGTTTTATAATTTTTAGGAATGATATTTTACCTTGCATGAGAACCGGTATGATATTTGACAATGCTTTGAATCAGTCAGCTGCGTTCGAACTGTTTTAAAAACATCTGATCGATAGTAAACAAGTGTAACCTCAAAATCGGTGAGCGATTCATAAATAATTTGTGCTTTATTCGCAAAATAATTATAATTTTATTGAATAATTTTCCTAGAAAAATATTCAGTACAGAACGGTACTCTTATCTAATATACAGTTATTGATAAGTAAGCTTTATCGCTCGGTCGCTAACTATTCCTTTAGCAAATTCTTTCATTTTAAAAGGTAATCACAATTTTTCTCTCTTCTCATGAGATCTATTTGAAAAATTCATCACAACCTCTAAGAAATTCTTTGATTCCTATGTGAAATGTGACTGAAAGGGTAATGAATCCATGTGATCCATGTAATAGTAATGAATCTTTCCACTACATTTTCCATTATCCATCTCTTTTTTCAATTGACTGGAAGTCAAAATTGGTTACTTATGAAAAATAAACCTATGACGTAAGTGAAAAATAATACTAACCATTGGAACATTTTTTAGATGACTGCAATAGATTTCCCCAGACAAAAAAATTAAGAAACCTCATTAACCGAAACTAAGATAACATCCTATATAACTCCGAGTATTGAGAGTCCCTAGGCGATTATTATAACCACTTATAATGGAGCCCATCAACTATCTGGAAAGCAAATGTTGGCCACATGTTAAACTTGATAACAAACTTATCAATTTGTTTATACCCTGCTCCTTTGCTTGATGATAATAAACCAACCACATTTGACAACAGGATGAGTTAAAAACCTTTACAAGTGCATAACATCAATGGATATCAACTATAGTAGGCCTACGAGTGAAGAGTGCATTCAGCAAACACTAACTTGATAAGGGCAACAAGTTAGCATCATCAAGTGATGTTTCAATTGGTTCAAAAAGAAGTGTAGCTCATCATGAATAACGTTCCGTTCTTATCATTATAAAATATACATAGCAAACTGCATATGCATACAGCTGCTTGATAATATTGTAATAGTTCAGAATATTGATATTTTTAAAGCTACCAGTTACGTAATAATGGGTTACTCACAAGTATTGCAAGATGAGCTGGAAGGCTTTTTTGAAGAGAGAGAGGGAGAAGTAGAATAAAAACACAGCAGGACACACAGCTGACAGACCCCAATGTTATTGTCAATAGGAGGGTGACAAAGTTTCAAGGAGATGATGCGTAGAAGATGTGAAGAAGACACGAGTGTTTTTGAAAAACAAACACTGTAATCAAACTCACGCACAGGAAGGATTCTCAAGAAGAGAGGTTAGGATTGGCTCTACGCACTGCGACGAATTTCGTTCACATTGCTTCCTCTGTTTATATACCTAGTGAACGATAGTTATACGATATTCTGGCTAAAAAATAAATGAACGAAAAACGAGGGAGATGCAAATGGGTCATCAGACACACCTGAGCTGAAACACCATCACGTGGTGCACTTACGCACACACGCACACTGTCACACAATCACGTGATTGCGCCCTTCTTCTCTGGCCAAAAACACTGACCTGTTCCAGCCTGAACATGCAGGAAGACTAAACTACAAAACACGGACGCGGGCGAAAAGCGTAGTAGCGTTTGCGTTGAGTTGGGGATGGGGAGGCCGCGTGGTGAGCACACCACAACACACAACAGTGGCGCCCCAAGCGGAATCAACCCGCACCTCGCCTTCCGCTGCCCTTCCCAAATACCCAAACAACACACACCTAAACCTAGGCGGTGGCATCATTCACAAAAAACACCCCTATCCACAACAACCCCAGGGTCCATTTAAACACAGCTGATCGTACAGGTTTCGAAAAACCAAACACAACGGGAACATCTACTATCTTGTGGAGTTTCACAGTATCTTGGATATATATATGAGTACATACATTGTTAAATTTTTGGAATTCTCATTGGATAATGTGATAAGAACTTGAAAAATAATATATTTCTGAATTATCAAAATTGTTATTTGGTATATCACCAATTGGAAACGTTTCAATAAAATACAGCCATATTTTCTAATTGTCATTGAGCTTGGTCTTGGTAGCAAAGAAAAATAATATTGAAGAGGGGAATTGATATAAAAATTTCGAAAGTTGGCACTTCGAGTCTTTGAGAGTAAATTATTGGGCTCATTCCATTCTCAAGTTTATACGAATAACCTTATTTTTTGTAACCATTCTCATATTCCAATTCAACATTTTCATATTCAGACACGACACCATTGAAGTGGTGACCCGTTGAAAAATTACAGTGAAAAAACGACCGAGTTTCTCCAATTTCACTTTTCCAAAGAAAAATTTCCAATGAGAAGGGAAATTTGCTTTTTAAAAATTTCCAATGAGAAGGGAAATTTGTTCTTTTAAGTTATTGTGTATTTAATAGGCATAGTATCAACTGATGATCACTTCATGATTGCTGCATGATGTATTTCAAGATTTGTAATTTCATCGTGAACACTACATAACAAAAGTCAAAAGAGGAAAATGCTTACTCTTAGCATCCTCTTATCTATTTGAAAACACCACTAACTTACAGTAATATGAGAAAGAGCCATCTATGCGTGTGAAAGAAATGAGTTTTGGAGGTGTGAAGATTTTAGAGTGGGATATGAATGCATCTTTGGGATTGAAAATGAAGGGAAATTCTTCACAAGTAATCAATAGTGTTATCAGCAAGTTGGATGTCCAGTCAAGCAGTCAAACGTTTTAAAAATAATTATTTTGGAAATTTTGCTGCCACCCAGTACCCAGTACTTACATGGTGAGTGGTGAGAGTTGTAACAAAAAGTATTGTTAACTTCAGCACTGAAGAGTTATTTTATTTGTTGTGAGAAAAAAAAAACATTCGTTGTTCTCTATGGCAATCACGAATTTAAAATTTGCTCTCATCTTCAGGAGCGAAACCAGCGCCCAATAATATTGCTACGAACTAAGAAGACTAATAAGGAACAATTCAATTTCGGATAAGGGATGAAAATTCAGCTGAAGTGGATATGTAGGACATGTTCAGGCTCAAATATTATCAAAATTTTATGATAATTGACAAGTGGTACATCGGAATTAAACTCTGATACTGTGTTAGCTCTCAACATCAATATTTTCTAAATTTCAATTGGAAAATCATGGAAAATATAGTATGTCATGTATACATGTAGTTTTTTCAAATGTGAAATCAGGCTGAAGTGTCTAAATAGAGCAAGACCCCTGATAAATGGTAAAGTAGCCTTTATTCAAGTAAAGTAGGGAATATTGAAACTGTGTTTGAATATAAGATTTTTATTTTGTAAATTTTTTGAAAAAAATATCTTTCCGTCTTTCAATGAGATAGAGCATAGAAATAATTTTATTTCAATTTTATAAAATTGAAAGGATCAATGGAGTTTTGCAACTTTGCAGTTTGTTGAAATATTTATTGAACTGGACAAAATAAAATCGACTACCTATATAATATTAGGTTATACAAGATATATACATTTTTTTAACTTCTTAAAATAATTATATTTATTCAGGGCTACTTATTTTTCATTTATAAAATAGCATCATAGTACCCTTTTTACTTTCCTTGACCTATTCCTTTAAAGTATTCCTTTCCAAAAAAAATTAAGTTACCCTAATTTCAAGTTTTCTATACGTTTCAAGGTCCCCTGAGTCCAAAAACATGATTTTTTGGAAAGTTTTTAAATATAAAATAACAGATTAAAAAAAGAAAAATTAAAACATCTAGTTTCGATGTTTCACATCATCTTCAGGTTTTAAAAATAAATTTCAAATCTTTATTTATTTATGTCGTTTCACAAAGAAAAAATTTTCTCTCTCTGTGTTCGTTTATAAAAATAAAGTGTAATGTACCGTATTCCAATATAGTAGGAGAGAGAGGTTTTAATCGAATAAGTTTTTTTTTTTATAAGTGGATCTTTACTTTGAATAAATTGATTTTTGAAAGTGAGAATATATTGGATTGAAGAGCGGAAAACGGATGCTTGGAGCTGATGAACTGAAAGGCGGAAAACTGTCAATTTGCGTGATAACGAACCGGAATGCGTACGAGGGAAATGTTAACACGGAAATGGCTGCTTCGCGGCTCATGATCAATAACAAGCACTTGAGCGCTACACTGCGGCGAACGTAGGAACTATCAACACCAGTTGGTAAATGCAGTACGAATATCTCAACTACAAAGAGTAAAATAAGCTATTACTATTACAAATTTTTCACTTCATTTTTTTAAATTTCTATTCATTTACTAGGCGACAATGCTGTTCAAGGAGAATACATAATAGAATAACTAATATACGTTTCTTAAGTAAGTAAGTGACAGGACTATAATAAAGAAGACGTTAAACAATGATTCATCATGATAAAATATATAAACCTTTGCTAATTTTGATAATATACAAATACCTCAAATACATAATTAGAAGTAACTTAACTTCTTTACATTCACAAGAATCTTAAGATTCAGATGAATTAAGGATCGCAGAAATAGATTATATACGTCATAAAAACTAAATACATATTATATATCTTTAAAAAAAATGTCAATTTCATTCTATTTTTCAATGCATAGTTTTTAGATGGTCAAATAATTATTATATTCATCTCAATGAATTCATATAAACATGTAAATAAATTTAATTGAGTGCTCACTTATTCGCGAAAAGCATTGAATAAAAGAGAAATTTTCAGCTTAGATGATGAGCATTATTTTCAGTTCTTGGTCTTTACAAACATATTTTCGATCTGAATAATATGAAAATATTATAGTGAGATCCACGTTATACAGAAATGACGATTTGATTAATATTATGATTGATCATTTTCAACAGTTAATATTTCATCAGATATGCCGGTATCAGCTACAGAAGGTAGTGACAAAGCAGAGAATCGGCAACGCTGTTCTCCTATCTTTCTTCAGTGCTATTATAACGTGGACCTCACTATGGTGACACTGTTACAAATCCATACTCGAATTGCAAATCCAAACTGTCTTTTTCTATTCCTACATATTCAACGAAATTGAAATTTGCTAATACGATTTAAATTATTGGCTTGGGATGAAATTGTTGAAAGTTGATTATTGGAGGTTCACCAAAATAATGTTTGCACTTAAACTATTTGGCATTCATGAGTGACAAGATCGTTGGAAATGTGAGATGAAGAAGTTTTGACGTCTATAAAGTTCAAATAACTCTATGGTCTAGGAAATCTATAGTCTTCAACCCCTACTGGAAATAGAAAAATACTGTAATAAAACTTCAGTGTTTTTTTTCAACAAATAATGAAGAACAGAGCTACATTCAAATGAAAAGTACAGCTCTGGACTGAAAACTATGGAGAGCTGCCTACCAATCGAATGATTGAAGCTACAGAAGAAAGAAACTTTTATTGGTTTATTATACATGTCATGGATAGTGACGACAATAGTCACCATATCGACAATAGAAAAAACAAAATATTGATACACAAAACACAATAACTGTACATAATATAACAACCCTCAGCATAACACAAATAACTTATATCTAAGACCTAGACAACATTTATAACTGATGCAACATATTCAATGGTCGAAGATTCTTTGCCACTCATAAAAACATTTCTCTAATAGCCAACATTTTACATTGGTCTTGGAAGAGTTTAGGGTTTGGGCGGCTTTTATATTCTGGGGTAAACAGTTAAACACTTTTTTGCCAATGTAATTTGGGTTGTGCTCATAAAACCCTGTCCTGTGCTGTTCAACTCTGACTAAGCCCCTGTATCTTGTATTGTGTTGATGAACATCCACACCTGTCATCCAATCATCTTTCATTTTATAAGCAAAGATTGCCAGATGGTACAAATAGAGACTAGGAACCGTCAAAATTCTATTATCTTTGAATAGCGATCTACACGAGAAACGGGGTGGCTTTCTAATATGATTCTTAGGACTCTCTTTTGGGCACGGAAGATAGAGGTAGAGAATCTTGATCCTCCCCACAGCAATATCCCATAAGACAGTAATAACTCATAATATCCATAGTAAGCAGAGATCACTGCCTCATGAACTAATAACGTCTGAAATTGGACATTTAGTAAATATTTGAGAAATATAAACAAAGATAAGATGAATGAACTAGATGAATCCAAAGCAATATGAATATTATACTGTATTTAGGCCTATTTATTGAATATAATATTTTTTATATTATAATATTATAATATTATATAATATATTATATTAATATTATATTATAATTATTATATTATAATATTATATTTTTTCAATATAATTCAATAAGAAAGAAACCATTTCATAACAAGAAATTTGAATGAGTATGGATAATAATGAGAATCGTCAACAGAATAATTGTAATAATATTAAAGAATATAAGAAAATAGTAAATAGATAAGAAAAGTAGAAGTAAAAATAAAAGGCAGTCTGAGCAAAGATATAAGTTGTTATTAAAAGTATGGACAACTGAGCTATTTATAATCTTCAGGTGAACAGGAGAGGGGAATAATCTCAAAAGTTTGATTTATGAATAGTTTTCAGTTGTTATTTTAATTTTCGAAAAATAATTCGAGAAATCAATAAACATCTAGATTTCTACAAACTAGATTTATTATGTTATAACTGCATTTATTTCATTTCTTTTCATTTTTACACACTAAGATACTAGTGTGCAAGATACTAAGATATTAGTCTGCAAGATACTGCATAATAGCAACATTATACCAAGAAGCTAAAGACATTCATCAATATCGAGGCAGTTAGCTAATGTCATAATGCTCTATTTGACTCTGAATAAAACGTTGACAGCTGAAAGGTAGGTAAACAAGCTGAATGGATCTGGCAACAATTATTAGAGTGAGGTCATGACCGTTTCTGTTCTCTTCAGACCAAAGCTGATAGACAGCCAGTGAGTCTATCGTCGCTCTATCTATCAAATGAACGCTACTTAAATTCTCGCTCTCCAAGAGAACAATGTGAAGCACATTTGAAATATCACAATAAAATACTCGTTATAATAGTTGTGGGGATTTCAAAAATTAGTTCATAGAATCATTCTCTATGATAATAAAAAAAAATGTTCATATACTAATTCAGAGAATAAATTAATCATTGTATTTGAATCATTTCTTCAAAAATATTGGATCTGAACTGGCACAAAATATATTGAACAAACAACAGCCTGCATATGAACCTACATTTACTAATGCTAGAGTATGTGAATCAATATTTTTTACACCAGTAGATGAAGAAGGAATAAAAAGAATAATCAGCAATGTCTAATCAGACAGTGCACCAGGCCCAGACAGCTTCAGACCAGAGCTCTTCAAAATGAACAGTATAGCTGTTGGACCATTGACAATGATAGCCAACAAAATCCTAGGGGAATATGTCTTTCCTCAGTGTTTGAAGGAAGCTGTTATATGTCTAATTTTTAAACAGGGGACGAGAAAGATTTGAACTGTTATAGGCCAATATCACTTTTAAATATCATAGCAGAAATTTTTGAGAAATGTATAGAATAAAGACTCATTAACTTCCTTAAAAAGAATAATATTCTATCACCAAAACAATATGGCTTCAAATCAAACTGTAGTACCAACGATGCAATCCAAAATTTCATTTCACAAATAACAGAGAAAATCAACTGTGAGGAGAAACCTTTGGCAATATTCCTGGACTTGAAAAGAGCATTTGATACGGTGTCACATGATATTCAGCTAGAGAGACTCCACAACTATGGAATCAGAGGAGTAGCATGGGAACTATTCAACAGTTACTTGTTAAACCGGACCCAGAGTGTCAGAGTAAATGGACAGACAAGCAGCAAGCTGGAAGTCGAATATGGATTACCCCAAGGAGCCGTCCTTGGCCCTATACTCTTCTTGATTTATATAAATCCTCTATGCAGTATGGAAATTGGAAGAAATATCACCACCTTTGCCGATGACACAGTTCTTTTGTTTGTGGGGCCAACGTGGACAATAACATGGAATAAGGCTGAAATGGGACTAGAGAAAATCTCACTTGGCTCAATCAGAATCTGCTCACCCTAAACTATGACAAAACCAGCCTTCTAACTTTCTCTGCAACACAGCATGGACAGCCCATAGAAAACCTCTTAACAGTCAACCTTTCCAACAGTACTGCATTCACTATCCACAGAAAAGTGACAATAAAATATCTTGGAATTATACTGGATTCTATTCTACGGTGGGGCCATCATATAGATAACCTCTGCAAGAAGCTGAGAAAGACCATTTACAAGTTTAAAATGCTGCGAACATTGATTGATGAGAAGTGCATGAAGATGGTCTATTATTCCCAAGTTCAGTCTCTGCTTACCTATGGGAGGGGGGAACCTTACCTCTGCTTACCTTGTAGGATGGGGGGGGGGGGAACAAACTACGTGCACCTTGACTACCTCTTAAAAGTGCAAAAACTGATTATGAAGATCATCAAGCAGAGTCAACTTAGTTATCCGTCATACTAGCTCTACAATGAGTTTGGTGTGATGGACATAGGACAGCTCTACTCCTTGGAAATAATTTGCAGACTACACAAAAACCCGGAAAACCACAGTCATAACACAAGAAACAGAAACCTTCTAATTACTAACGTGGCTAGGAAGGCAATATATAGCGACACTTCAACCACCTAGCACCAAAACTCCACAATCTACTTCCTGCACAAATCAAGTCAATAGAAACCCCAAGAAGATCCAAAACTGCCGCTAAGAACTGGATTATTTCAACTGGAAGATATCATATAGAAAACATAATCTCAAACAGTATGTGAGCTCACTTACCCAACGTATTTGCAGTTTGCACACCCACCTAGAATCTATTACTACTACTAACACCTACTTCAGTACTTGGGTTCCCCATAGTTGAATAGGTTAATTTCCAATAGAATTAAATTCCATATTTTTTATAGACCTATTGTATTGTATTTCAGATATTGTGTACTTTTATGTTCTAATAATAATTGCTTGTTTGTATTTTTTGAAGGAAATAAATTTATTTATTATTATTTTCTTCAAGCACCGATACAGGTATTTCGACAACTTTTACTACTCAATTAAAAATCTAGGGATAGCTGATTCAAGAACTTACACATCGATCTAACCTTGGAACTGCAATCATAAAAATATTGATTTTTATTTCAATTGAAAAAAAGGTTAAATAAATTTAATAGTTTTTCCAGTTTGTGACAAGTATTGTACTCAAAAATAATGGTATAGAACAAGAAAATTTAAGAAAAAACAGTCTGAATCTACGCCAACGAGATCAAAGCTAAGTAAATTGATTTTGTTTTCGAATAAAAATCGTTACTAGCCATTGATCTTGTAGAAATGAGAAATAAATTTGCTTTAATAAACCAGTTCTGATAAGAAATAAATTATTCTCGATTAGTAGATAAATTATTCGTGTACGTTATTATCTTGTCAAGATGTTTGAAAGCTTTCAATGGAAATGTAAATGTAGGCTACCACACATATTCAAATGCCCATGTGGGAAGCATTTATTTATGTATGGGAGTATTTGAACAATGACTAATGCATTTCTTAATTTCATAATTTATTGTCCAACTCACAATGAGCAATTACTCAGATCCTCACATGTAAATATTTATTTATTATCTGTTTTAATGATCTATGATCATAATAATGTGATAATGTGTTATCTTGAATCTTTTAATTCTGGTGTATTATTGAGAGGTCAATCTAATAATGATTAGTAATCTTAAATTGAAAGAATAGTCAACATCCATTTCTTTATTGATGAATTTTTTTTTTAAAAAACCGCTTCCTACAATTGAAACTGGTTAAACTGATGAAAAGTTGACTTCTTACAGAATAGATCTTCACAACTACTCAAAAATGGATTTTACCCAAGGACAATATTACCAAGTTGATTATGGATGTTTCAACTGGCTTCAGAGAATGGATTCAGAGAGCGGATTCAGAGACTTCGTATTATCACATAACTTAGGAATCAATTGAACACATTGAATGAGCTCTAAATTTAGGCAAACTTTATTGCAAAATACTGTTGAGTTAAATTGCAAGAATTTTCTTTTCAAATGACTACGCATCTATCTAGTCCCTAACAGTTCTCATTCTGAACAGAGCACCCCTCCTAAACCGACATGCAATGAACTACCCCAGTCTACTCCATCATCCACCATTTCAAGCAGAGTTTGAGAGAGCACTCATTGGAGAAGAATTGAAAGATAATCTACATTCTTGAAGGTTCCCATCTTCTTCTTTCTCATTTGCCTGTTCTTCTTCATATTGTGTAATAAGCGCCTTAATCTCTCTCTTGTCTGACCTACATTCTCTCATTTTCCTCCAACCAATAACCCTCACAACAGTGTGCTCCCTAATGGAGAATATCTGCCCTGAGAAGTAATTTTCAATATTGAACGATCCTTCGAGTCAGTATGACGAAGATTGCGAGTAATTGCTCCATTTTCCAATTTTCAAATGAAATGATCCTACTTCAGCATCCAACATCACATCTATATTTGGAAAAGAGTATGAAAAATCTGATGATTCGTTTTGAATTTTCATTTTTTCGTTACCCCTGAACAGTGAACAATATGTTTTTACTTTTTAAAACAAAATCTAAAAAATGTTATAATTATATGATAAGGTTGCTATTTGACACACCATTGCCATATGGTTAGATGAATTCTTAAGTTTTTAACACTATTTTCAGAAGTTCTGACACGAAATTTGAAAATTTCCAAATATACGCAAGGCTTGAAAGAGAAAATCTAAACCCGTTTTCACCTATCCAGATTGAAAAATGAATGTAAAAGCTACTGTAGCGCCTTCCATTGTTAGCTACGGAACCCACACGACATTGAAGTGGAGAATGCGGCGGAGTCGTCAGCCGCACATGAACACAGTCCAAGGTCGTTGACGTAACTCCAATAACGATATTCGACAAGATCAATGGCAGCTATTCTCAACTACAACTATATCCATCACCCAAACAATGCTATATCTATACAAACACAAACAGAAAGAACGCAAACATAAACAAGCGGCAATATGTATCAATCAAGTAAGTGATTGGTTAATTATTTGAGTGAGATTGGAAGCGTATTGCTAGTACGGCCCTACAACGCACTTGAGTTAGGCAATGTATGCTCAATAGATGAAGTGGTTGGAAGAGAATTATTGTAAAGAAGGAACAGAGGATGAAGCCTGTAAAACGTCAAAAAGAGAAAAAGTAATATTATTATTAAACGAAAACCCAAATTATAGAATTAGAGAATTCCATCCGAAAGAGAAAGAGTACTTTATTAATCAAGATGAGAAATATATTATTTATAAGTTAGCTCGGATTCTAGATAACGACAATTGAAAATTTAGGTAATCAATAAATTTTGAGAAGTATAAACAGTCGGATGATTATTTAACGATATGGAGATAAAATGCGATTTTTTATTAATATGACGATACTAATAATGATAGTTTTGCCTTAAATATACAATCATAGAATGGTGAAGTATCAAAGTTCATTGTTGGAAAAAGAATATAATTTTCAGTGAAAGAGATTGATTGATTGGCTGCCTTTATTTTAACCTTGGATGACGAATTTAGAGTGCAGTTGGGCCATCATAACCCTTCTCCACAACTCTGCAATAAGTACTGCTAAAGAGATGAAAAATATCCTTGAGACTGAGATTAAAGAATGAATTGAGGAAGGATAACAGAAGAATATAAATAGGAGGGAAAGAGGAAAGTAATATGCATGATCGAAGATTAAGGAAGACATACTAAAATCATAATAAAAGTAATCATAATATAAAATAAAATATAAGAAAAGGGAGGACATGGTGGAGTCTGATATTTAAGAAGAATGAGAAGAGGTGGAAGGGAGAGAAAAATAATAAAGCAAAGGAGAAAGTAGAAGACAAAACACCGAGCAGAAGTTGAAAAAGAATACCAGAATTATATTATATGATCCGAAAAACGTTATTGCTGTCAATTGATAACTGCCTCCGTATGACCGTCAATCATTGTTTATGATGTATGATTAAAAGAGGAGTGGAAGAGAGAGAGTGTGACAGAAAGAGAGGAGAGGAGAATGAGGAGTTGAGGTGGGAGCTAACAAATCGCTGAATAATTGACCATCTCAAGAGAGTAGCAGGACGAGGGTAGAGGGTAGAGGGTGGTTGGTAGAGGGTGGTTGGTGGCTGGGATGACCGCCGCCCATTCTCAAGAGACACAGCTTTGCTGTTACGTGATGAATATTAAATTGCGACTATTCGATACGCGCAAAGTCCCAGTTATTTATACGACGCCAATGCAACCAATCAACAAACTACGGCACCAAACTACGCAATACGTAACTAACTAGTTGGTCCCAAATGAACGTCAATCCTCAATTCATTGGAAACTGTTGGAATTCCAATTAAACTAAAACAGTTTTACAAAAAAAATAAAGGAAATGATTTGATGATCACATGAGCTCTAGGTTTGCGTTAATACTGAGAGCTCTAGGTATTGTACAGAGGTGGACTCCGAACCACTGGGAAATATTTTTAAGCTCATACCTATAAATCTAGTTGGCTCTTCGAAACCTTAGCAGCCGTCTTTCCAGCAGTACTATTGAGTGCTCAACACTTATTTAATCTTTTAGCCATATTTACTGATGGCTCAAACAAATCCCCAAATTGCTTTTTCACATGATTGATTTTAATCTGGAAATTTGTTTAATAAATAGTAGTTTTTGAAGTATATAATACAAAAACGCGTTTTTAGCCGCCGATACGTCTGGATGCTAAAACCATGGCATATCATCTGGATGATAAAGAATGTTTGTTTATTATGATTAGTGGGAAAAGTGGAATGCTCAAAGGAACAACATTAGGAGCAGAAACCTATTAGAATTCATTTCACTTTTCAAAAAGAAAGTGAACCTTGTGGTTTCATGCCAAGTACACACAATGACCTAACATTGCAGAACAAATTATAAAGAATCCTGTAAACTGAATAAATTCAGAACGCTAATCATTTGTATGACTTCGCTAGTCTTTGAACCTTCTGGCTTTCCACCAACAAAAATGAAATTTCCTCTAGTTGACACTTCAGTAGTGGTATACAAAAATAATGTAGCTCTTCACTTCTCATCTACTCAGAAACGTGTGTTGAGAAAATAGTCTAGTCAACATAGATAAGAGGGTGTGATTGCAGAACGTGATATATAGTAAAATATATTTCTTTTTAATTGACCGAGCGAAGTGAGGTCTAAGATTCAAGTCGACGGTTTGGAATTTCCCTTAATGTTTAAATGTTTATATGTTGCGCATTTACGGCGAAACGCGGTAATTGATTTTCATGAAATTTGACAGGTATGTTCCTTTTTAAATTGCGCGTCGACGTATATACAACGTTGGAAGGATTTCAAGGATAATATAAAAGGAAAAAGGAGCCTCCTTCATACGTCAATATTAGAGTGAAAATCAGACTAAAGAATTATTCATCATAAATCAGCTGTCGAGTTGACTACAAATTGCATGCCATGACGCATGCAATTCAATATCTCAATGTAACTTGGTAAAAAATTAACAGCTGTGTAGACTATAAATTGCATGCCTCATTGAATGCAATTTTTATGCACTATTAAATAGATGCAAAGAACTTATAATAGCTCGTCTGGGCGCCTAGATGTCTTCTGGGTTTCTCGCGATAAATTCCGGAAAGATGATAATTAAATCTTGTGTAAGCATGATCTGATCAAATAAATAGTTAGTGTTTCAGTGTGGATGTGCTTATGGTTTGGGACGTCGTTATAACTGCGCGAGGTCTACTATTCACAGAACTACTAGTATATTATATTGTTTGGATGTAAAAATGTATTCTGCAACTAAGTTTGTGATGCAAATTTTCCTAGTGTTAGAATCACAATTTCACGGAAAACTTGAAAAATTATGCTGTTTATTAATTGTTTCATAATCATAAACTTGAAAATTATAATCTTAAGTCAAATTGTGCGATATTATGTCTTGAAATACTCTAAATTAGCTAATTATTGCCAAAAGTTATTTTCCGAAAAGAGTGGAGGATTTTCGTCTCTCATTTTTATTTGCGCTAAAACACAAAGACTATGCATTCTTTAAACAATTCTTAAAGAACAGATTTGATAAATTTTACCTCTATCATTCCATTTGTCACCATCAAAAATAATGACTTCCATTTCAGCTACATACGTATACATTCATCGATAGTTTATGATTAGTTCTCTCTAAGAAAGTGATGAAGCATGATGAATTCATTTTGATATCTTGTAAGGGTTGGTGCAGAGACATGGAATAAGGATTAACACGTGAATCAACGAGTTGTAAATGAGGTTAATTTCATGTGGTGTAGAACCTTATTAATAGTTGACTTCAAGAACCAACTTAGTTGAGAACAAATTAGGAGCATGGAAACCAATCAGTACGACTCAAGTAATTGATTGCTAGGCAAATAATTCATTCTTGGCTTAGTTGGTTCGTAAATCTGTTCATAAGTTTGAATCAAACATGAAGAGGAGTAGTCCTATTATTACTGTTATAGGCGGTGATGAACAGATATATGAGTTCCGTCAGATATATGAGTTCCGTCTAAATTCTATAAATTCTTATAGAATTTTATAAAGTGAGCACCTTCTATGCATTCAGAATGATCACATTATACTGAACATTATTTGTAGAATGAGAGATTTCCTTTTCAGTATCAACACTATTTGTCTCACACTCCAAATCTTTATTCATCTAATAAGAACCCTTGCGTTCAATTAAAATCGCCTGATCCAAGATAACTAAGGAATTCACCAAAAAAGGACAGCAGAAGCTTCCTTCAACTTTTTGTCCATAAAATTTACCAAGTCATAGATAACTATTATTCTCTGATGTTCTCACATGAACAAAAACGTAATAAGATGGAAAGAACAAGATATATTGCATCAAATCAATGCTAACATATGAGTAGAACTAGAAAAATCGCATTAAATCAATGTTCAGAGACAGTGAAAATAGAAATGGTGAGTTTCTGGCAGCTAGTGCTTTTCATTTGCCACAAATTTCCATTCATCAAACAATTGTCGAATTGGAGATGGGTATAAAATGACGTAATGAAATCTTTGTCTACCAGAGACCAACTCTACTTTAACCCCGTCTATTAAAAGAAAAATAATATTATTATTAGATATGAATCACAAAATGAAAATAAGTAATGACTTACCCTTTTGCGACGAGCAATGTCGGCGTCGGTGCGGCGCACCCAGACCTCGTCGTTGGAGTCATAGTCGATGGTGGAGCTGGAGGAGGCCTGCGACTTCATTTCGACGAGCGACGTGTCGAAGAAGCGCTTGTCGAGGTGGGGCGAGGTGCCGCGGCTGAGGGTGCGGGGGCTGGTGGGAGGGGTGTCGGGGGTGATGGAGGCGGTGCGCTTGGGGGTGGTTGGCTGTGAGGGTGGCTGCGGGGGTGGAGTAGAGGCGTCTTCCGAGCTCGACGAACCTGACTCATCGGCGGGTTTCTTGGAGGCGGACGAGACAGCGTCGGCATCAGCCTTGGTCTCGTCCTCCTCGGGACACTCGGACAGCCGGCGCCCGGCGTACTGACTCCGCGACGGCAGCCGGTTGACGTGGTGCAGGAAGTAGTGCTGGAACCAGTTGGTGTCATCGGCGCTGGTGCGACTGTCCTTGCCCAGGATGTCCCTCAGCGCCGCCAAGCTGGTGATGGTGTTGTAGTTGATGGCATGCACCAGGTCATCCAAGTCCTCGTCCTCCTCCTCCTCCTCCCGTTGCCCCCCTGGCCACCGCTGTCCGAAGTCGGCTCCGCCGAGCTCATCCTGTCAACAAACATCATTACTACAATCAGTTACAGTGCTGGTGGCTTCATTACAATAATGTATTCATCTATTTTTCCATTATAGTCCAATCGATGAAGGATTATAGAGAAAAAAGTTTGAAAGACAATTTTTAACTCCACATTTCTTTTTAGGGTAGTAAGGAGATAAATATATTAAAAGTCTCCAACCATACTCCCTGTGCTAAGCGGGTGGAGGTGTTACAAGGTAACATTTTTTGGTTTCTCGCATATAACTCGAAAACTACGCATTTGACGGACTTGACTGTTCCATACAAAATTGAAGCTTACATAATTTCCTACAATATTTATCTCACAACTTTATATATATATTTATTAGGTTTCGAGATATCCACCCTTTAGGTGAGACATTTTTGAAAGTGTGAAAGTCGCTCTTGAAAGTGTTAAAATGTTATCATTAAAATTAAATTGGAAGAGGAAAATCATGCGAACCTTTCAATATTCCTCTCCTGAATTTAGATTAATATGAGTTGTAAGGTAAAGTCACTTTTAATCTTTACTCTGTAATGACATTCTTTGCAGGTTTTATCAAGTGATAATGATGGTACAATCTAATTGTAATACGATGGTTGAACTTGTTATAATATTCTCGTTGTAATTGTAATTGAATAGTATGGTAACATTTTCTTAATATTAAGAAATTTTTCATTGTATTTGAAACAATCTTGAAAACCAATGAAATGTATCAAGTGATGATTCAATGTCTCCTTCATGTTCGCTTGATAACAGAATATACTGTAGTAAGATTCTGGTCGATAATCAAATACAGCAAACTTTTCAGTTTGACAGTTTTACAAATATTTTTCAAGATTCTTATTAGAAGGCTATGCTGAGGTTCAGACTTAGATTTAGTTACGGAAATCATAAAATATTGATAGTTTAAAATAAGATCATTTGATTGTTTCAGGCATTAATTACGTAGTAATAGACAGATTCAAAAAGTTCAATCACTATAGAAATTTACTAAAATTTTAATGAGTGATTACTATCAGATTTATAAGAGTTTTGAATGAGACAATGAGGAGAATTCATGATCTACTTTTCATATTGCAGCTTTTTATGGTTATCTAATAGTGGAACAAATTATTCAACTTTATGAACTATTGATGAGTCCATCACAATAAGTAGGTCAACTGCAAGAGAATATCTCGAAATAGATTTCAATTAAGCGGCAGCTAAATTGACTTCTTGTTTCATACTCTTGTCGAGAACAATCTTCAAGATCAAACAAAACTTCTAGAAATATATTCTCATGTGCTCTTTTTCAAAGAAAACGTATTGATTTTACAGTTCGCAACTTGGTTACTTAGACGACGTCTTGTCCCGACTTCAATTATGACTTAAAGTTGCCGCGGGTCTATTTCCTCCCGGGACCTGATGAAGCCGTCCGCTGCTGGCAGATTGAAGTCCCAATTCCCTCCAAGCAATAACGCCAAGTCCCTTTCTTCCACAGAACAACTAGGTCACTTGCTCACAATCTTCCGAATAGAAACTCCTTCCCAAATTGAGAATCTGTGTCACTCTAAGGGCCCTACACACCTAACTAAAAGTATCGTACCGTCCCAAAGCCACAGAAGGATAGATGATGCTACATAATGTTTCCTACCAAAGGAATAGATAATACTCATACGAATTAGAATTCGCATGAATGAAGTCTGACAATGTGGGAAATATTTTTCATGTATACAATACTCTCAATTTTTTCTATTGTTTATGAAATGTCATTACAGTATAGAGAAGGATTGAGCTATTTTGTTTCAAACAGAAGCAAAATTAAGCTAGAACTTTTTCAGGCTTTTAGGTTTTCTACTCTGAATTATAATTTGTCTACCTTTCTACACTCTGACCATCTATAATAATATAGTATCCCTAGTCTCGAGTCCTCAGTAGTCCTCATACCGAGGTGCCCTTGAATATAATAAAAGCTCTGCATTTTGTAACAGATTGAAAAAATGACTTTCCTCATCCTTTAATACCGTTAAATCAAAATTCAAGAGACATCATTGAGACCTCATAATTCATTGAGTTCCAAAAATCTGTTATACAATGTGTAGACCATTTTATACAAAAGTATACAATACTAAAGGCATACCGATTGATCCTGCAGGTGTAAAAACCTGGTAAAGGGTTATTTGAAAACAAGAAACCATAATATTACTAAAATGAAATTGTTGGAATAGCAGCAGACTATCTGCTAATTTTGCTACTACAGTTGCAATGTAATAAGGTCAATCCACTTGCATGCACGGAAGCAATAATAATTATTGTTATAACGAAAATTGTAGCGTTTCAGCAATGCAGACCAACTCATTATAAGTTAATGGTAGGTAGTCTTCAACTAAAAACGGTTTCAACGGTGATCAAACAACCATCAACGTACAATGTACGATAAAACATCTCATTCCTAATAATTGGAGGGCGTTTATTAATTTGAACCGCAAAAAGTATCAGCGATTACTAAATTGCTCAACTGCTAACATAATTATTTTACCATAAAAATCATAACCTATCCAACTTCCGTATAATAGCGGATGAATAAGTCATCAAGGTCCAATGAGTTCATTTTGTCAGTGAACTATGTAGTGCCTAGTACCTCCAGGCTAGAGCACATTAAAACTGGGCCAAGGTTCCCACTACACATCAAAGGTCCAAAACACGACTTGGGTTTCGTAAGCTACTGGTATCAGGTACATTTCCACAAATCTAGACTATGAAACAACCAGTGAAGTATAGAATATATTTCCAAACTCAAAGTCTACTTCTAGTTATCTATTCAGGAAAATACGTTTCGAATACGATTGAGCAAGTTGGTTTCCTCTCTACTATGATTGAGTGAATATATGCAATAGAACTAACCGATTTGTGAATGAATGTGTATTTATCGTTCAATCAATTTTTGGCTAATTGAGTTGCTTAAAATAGGATATTTTTACAAGAGCAAAAAATCGATTTCCTGAAAATTCGATACAATTATCATTTTATAGTAAGAGAGATAGAGGTTGAAAAATATTGATAACTTTTGTTGAGCAGCTTTGGAAAACAGAGATTGAAGCAAGCATTTTTGTTCAAATGGAACATTTCTCAATACCAATCATCAACAGAAACAAAAAGCAATGATTGCCAAAGAAAGTATACCGCTCTACCATTCTTTAATAATTTGGAATAGAATGAAAGTTGGAATGAACCACGTTTTTCACAAAGAATGAGGAGGACAGTCGACACCACTTGAAGGAAAATACGTGGAAAGGGCACTCGTTGAATTCAAGTTGTAATTAGGTGTCAGAGACGGACGGAAAGTAGGTTAGAGAAGCTGCTTTCAGCACAGACAACACTTGAGAGCAACTAGATGGAATTTGAGCCGGTTGAGTGGACAGATCCCGCTTATTAGCAAAGTTCCAGCAGACAGATTCCACAGAACTAACTTAGTGACCTGTTAAATGAGATTAATTAAACCTCTGAACCCTCAAGTGGTAAGCAATATCCAAATATTCCTGGTACACTAATTGAGTGAGCTTGTTTTAAACTATGGCTTTAATTACAATTGAGAAGTTTGAAGG
Source organism: Nilaparvata lugens (assembly GCF_014356525.2). Classification (NCBI taxonomy): domain Eukaryota; kingdom Metazoa; phylum Arthropoda; class Insecta; order Hemiptera; family Delphacidae; genus Nilaparvata; species Nilaparvata lugens. The sequence goes on along the minus strand of NC_052506.1, from coordinate 61,885,033 downwards.
ACTTCTATACAATGGCGATTCAGTTATTGGGAAGAGAGGAAACATTGATGGTAGATGAGAGGGTTTTAATGAAATAGCACTCCTTTAAACGTTGGATACAATAAATAAATTTGAGTGGTCAGGGCACGTTTTGTGAAAATGTAAAATGTATTTTGTGTGTAAATTACACTAATCCTTGTTCTAAAATTGGTTGTAAGTTCTTAGTTTATATTGAATAAATATATATTCTCCAACTTGGGTCTACGCACAGGTTTTACCTTGCAGGCTACTCCTTACACATAGATGGACATAAAAAATATACTTCAGTTTTGGGAGTATTTTTATATATTTTTCTTGTATTAGTTTTAGATGTTATAATATTATGTTATTAAAATTGTACATGTTTTTTGAGAAAATAAATTATGTATGTGTTATTGATTTTTCGTTTAAGTGAATGAGATACTAATACAAAATGCATTTCTTGTTTTTCAAACAATAATGACATGGCAATATTAACAACGCTTCACGAAAATAGCAATGCAGACTGATACACAGCCACAATATAATACACTCATACTAAATTTTTATACAAAAGTAGAAACTGTTGACCAAGAAAGATTAAAATTTTGGAGGTAACTGAATTGAACACTTTCAGATAGAAATTTTGCACGTTCTTCCTTGGATTTTAGTCATGAGAAGCTGCAGAATAATTGTTGTCAATTTACGTGTTATGGGGATGTAAGGTTCGACACACTGCATAAACAAAGTGTGGTGCGCGATTGTTATCTAAAGCTGTTTGGCATGCTCTTATCGCTTACCTCGGTTATACGATCTGTCAACAGACCCCATTTGCTCATGTACCCAAGCTAGCACAAATAAACGCTTCAAGGATAGCCAAGGGAAATCGCTATACAGCTAGAAAACTTGGCCCCTGACCTAGGGGCTCAAAACTTTGGGCTGGGGAAAAAATAATTGGAAAGATTTGAGTTGGGGAGAAAATAATAAAAAGCCTAGGAAACGAAAAAATTGTATTTTTAGATTTGTTGAAAAAACTTTTATTTTATCAAGACTTTTAAAAATTGGACCATCACAAGAATGTGGAACTCATTTGCGATAGGTGAAAAGCGTAGTGTGTATGACTTGGTAATTACAGTATGACAAATTGCATAATATCTGCAATGTTGAGAACTGCAAATAATTATTTTTGGATACAATAATGAATATAATTTTTCAAACTTCTGAATTATATCGTTACAGGGCTTATGTTCAGGACTCACAATAACCTATGACGAACACATAATAGGATAGTATACTGTATTAACCATTAATATTAAACACTGGAGTAAGAGTTACCACCTACTTCTTCTAACTGTGTTTTTTCGAATAGTGGATGAAAATAGTTATTCCCCCTGAATGCAAGCCTTCTACTTCATTTATTTACGCTATAATTATTGCAATTGAGCAAAGTAACAAGAGTTTGACTACTAACTAGTAGTAACTACTACTACTAACTCAACAATATTTTTTTACAACGATAACGTTATCTAACGTTCCAAGTTCAAGCTCAAATGTCCTGACTTACTAGTGCAAGCAATTTCAAGAAGTTTCAATATTTCCGGAGGTAACCATTATCTCTAGTCATGTTATGGAGATAACTTGACTATTCAACTCGGTGTTTCATGCATGGAGTTACAATAACAGTAAAGTATTTCATAGATAAGATGACAGTTTGATTTGGATACCTATATTGACTAGAATTGTTGAACATGCAAGTACTCTCTTTGTGTGTTACTAGAGGATAAATTTCGCTTTATTCCTCATATTTATTGACAGAAGTCATAGGGAAATATAGTATTGGGAAGGAGGAAAATCAGGATCAGAAGGTGATTTAAGAATATCAATTATATATATACGGTATCCCACGAAGAGGTTTACACGTTTAATTTTATGCACATTCATGCACCGAACTTTTTTAAATTTAACACAGTTTACAAAGTAGGTTCTAAAAATATAAAAATATTCTGGCAAAATTCCAGCCCCCTAACCTTCGTAGAAACAAAATGGCGGCAGTAGTTTTTCCAGGAAGCGAACTGGTAAAATTTTCAATATGTCGCCATTTTGCTCCTATGAAAATTAGGGAGCTGAAATTTTCCCAGAATATTTTTAGAACCTACTTTGTAAACCGTGTAAAATTTGGAAACATTCGGTGCATTGATGGACACGTAATATAAAGTTAAACGTGTAAACCTCTTCGTGGGACAACGTGTATATGCACTACCTCTGTAAACAAAATAAATGTTTACGGAGGTAGTGGTATAATTATGTCGTATGGATACAGTGGCAGAGATAATTAAATTGAAATATCAAGAGATAAAAACAATTCATACATGTATTTTCAAGTTTTTGAGCCAGAGTATCAATTATGAAAAAAATGTTATTATAAGGATTCATAGTTTCAAGTCGTTAGGAGTTTAATTAACATTTATATCATAGTATTCATAGCGTATCCAATGCAGAAAACTGGGAGTTAGGGAATGCAAATCACTACAAAACAAAAATCGTTTTGACAGCTAATGTACTGAGAATAAAGGATTTGACAATGTTATTTTATTTTTCTAACTTATTCATCATAGCCTGGAGTGATTTAATTGAACGGCAGTACATTATGACTTCTCTTTTAAGTAGAATTCATATGTCTCCAATAACTGGAGGGTAGGAATCCGTTTATCATATCACTCAATTAAACTTTTCATGGCTATAATCAACAACTACCCATTGTCAACTCCTATAAAAATTGAGATTCATGATGATTTTTCTAATTTCTTATCAAAGTGGGGTTTGCAATATTCCACTACTATTCGTATTTATTTGAAAACAGTTGTTCTGGGAGGCGTCGACTTGATGTTAATTAAATTTTTCGTAGGTGTGAGTATTCAGTTGGAATGTACTCAGATTTCTGAAGTACATGCTGAACGCCTTCAACACAAATTATCTAAGCAGTCGCTTATCTTCAAGGACTTTGAATCTGGGCAAGTCAATCCATCCGAGCATTCGGATTACAGAGCTTCTATTATACTACGGATGACAAAAAGCACGATGACTACAATCGAGTCGAGTTGCCTTGATTCAAAACAGAAGAATAAAAGTAGAAAAGATTTAAGTTTTAAACTGCACTTCCTGCTTTCCCAAGTGAGAAAACATGATTTACATATCATACTACAACTCCCTAGGCATTATAAATATGTAAGCTGAAACTTTAAAATTTGGTGATTCCTATTAAAATAAAAATGATCAATTCCAACTTCATTTACTTATTCGTTTCTATGGGTTATATTTTGAAAGAAAAAAGTAAAGCAAATTTGAAGTAATATCGAAAATTAATTCAAATATGGAAAAATATGTATTCAACATTACAAGATTCCAGCAACTAAATCAAACATCATATTTAATAGGTGTATTTTCATACGTGGCTATTTCATCTACGTGGCTATTTATACTGCATTATCGCATACGTAATAATATTGTTAGGCTAGCAAAGTTTTATTTTTCTTTATTTTTCTCCCACTATCGATACTTGAATCCGTTTGAATCACAGTCTTTGAACATGTACGAGATAAATAAAAGACACGAATAAATAAATAAATACTCCGATTTTAATTTTTGATATATTTGTATAATTCATCTCAGACTTTTCTTTATACCACATACAAATAAAATTATTAGAATATAAATGTATTCAGTTCAGAAGAATTCAATTTTTAATTCACAGATAGTAATTGAATCCCACACACATAGACACAACTGATCACAAATTGTTATTTTCAATAATCGATAGCTTGTTTGCTGTCATTAAAGCAGCAAGCATCGAAAACACTACTGAATGAGATATCATGCTGATACGAGCTACAGGAACAAAAATAACGACCGTGAAGAATTATTATGGCAGGCGCCATCGATCTTTGTGAGGAGACAGAATGTAGTTAATGATGAGGAATTGATGCTGCCACAGGACATACGAGAAGCGAATTAAGATGAGTAAGGGAAGGATAAGGGTAATAATAAGGGAAGATTGGAGAGATGGATATGAATGAGTCTAAGATAGTCATTGAGAGAAATTGCAGGAAAGAGTACAAGGGAGGAGAGAAGGTAAAGAGAGGGAGAGGGAATTGAGTTTGAATGAATGAGAAAACACAGATAGAAGGAAAATTGATGAATATAGAATGAAAGAGAAGAGGACGAAGGAGGAGAGGAGAATGAATGACTGGAAGATAGTCATGAAGAGAAGATTGGAAAGGGTGGAAGGGAGGAAAAGGTGAAGAGAGGGGGATTGAGTTTGGATGAATAAGAATACATGAGTATAAGGAGAAGTGAGGAATACAAGAGAGGAAGGACGAAGAAGGAGAGAAGAGGTAATAAGAGTGGAACAGGGAGGGGATACAAAATCGATCGCTGTGCCAAACGATAAACGCAAACAAGGAATAAACTGGCGGACAAATAAACGGAGCTGTGGTGTGGGGCGGTTGCGGAGGCGGCAGTCGGGACCGCCTCCACTTCACTCTGACGACTGCCGAGTGCTGAGTACAGCTGAGTTCGGCAACCGCCACAATCAAATCCCAACCGTTTGCGAGAAATGATCGATCGCCATCAGAAGCATGTCAAGGGCAAAGACCTTTTCCTGATCGAATCGCTCTGCCAGCCATTAATATTGCGACAATAGACCCGCGTGTCGGGCGAGGCACTTGTAGCGCCACATCAAACGCTACAATAATAATAAATTCGTTTGCCCAACTCCATAACAGAATAGACGTAGTCTATAATACTAGCTACAGGCTGCGCTTTGTTGGCTTTACTATCGACAGATTCACTTGATACTGTCAGCATTGGTTGAATGTGTTATTATCCATTGGAAATACTGACAGTGAATGTTACAATAGCTTGGGGGTCTCTTTGTCCCTGACATTTGCGGCTGTAGAGCAGCTCGAATCGGAAGTCGAATCCCGAGAATGCGTCTACAGGAAACAATCTCACTGCTTCGAAATATTAATACAACAAGAATATGGCTCCCATTGGTGGCAAACCCTTTTATGCCGTTTCCACTAATTGCCTAGTAACGAAGCCCCAATCATGTTCGGCTCACCAGAATACAACGGAGTGGGAGTACATTACCTTGAGAAAATCAACAGTGGAAATGTCTTCAATGTAAAGTGGAAATATCGACAATGTATGGAAATCATTTCATAAATGGACTTAATTTCAAAAAAGTGGAATCATAACCCTATTTTGGCATTTTAAAATGGTATTTAAATTTAGGAGAGAAATAGTACAAGGAATATCTTTAGTTTTTTTCTCCCGGTCAGTGCTTTCTTGTAAAAATAATAAATAAATCATAACCATTATGTTCATAGTCTAGAGATTAAATGTTCAATAAGTAGGCCTACACTTAAGCTAAGTTAAGTTACACTCATGTAAATTTTAGTTTATGTTAAGATACACTCGAGCAGTACAGCATCAGCTAATGAGAGTGATGGAGGCTCACTTTACACGAAGAAGCAAGAACGGAAGAACGTACTCATCTGTAAAAGTAATTGAATTCTAAGATGAATTATGAAAAACTATAAAATTTTAATCAGTAGTTTTTTATTGCTTTGTGAGATTTTCAAATCATAGTAGATAGTACTGATGAACACAAAAAGTCACTTTGTTTTCTAGGATCAAAGTTCCAAATTGTTGATCTTGCATAGATAGAATTCAATTTCAATTCAATTTATTTATTCATTCACGTATCATACAATTTTAACAACACAATTACAATTATAAAATGAATATTAGAACCCACATAGACTATTACGTCCGTGTGTGGGAGCAGTTCTTAAGGCTGTGCAAAGGCTAAAGATAAACTTTCTACTCGTGATATACTTCAAAGTTTTTCGATTTGTATATCATCAAGCTATCAAAATGAAAGTTATTTTTGATCATTTTTAGTAAATTGAATAACTATCTTACAAATTGATATTCTCAGAAAAATTTTGTTTTACTAGATCAACAATACCATGAAGAATCTATCCACTAAATCTCATGGATTTATCTCTCACCGAATTTAAAATGTTCTGTCCCAACAATTTAAACTTTAGGCGCACATATCTCAAAAAATAATGATCAGAAAACAAATGTTTTCCTGAGAAAACTTTTTCATTTTGATAGCTTGATGATATACAAATCGGAAAACTTTGAAAAATATCACGAGTAAAAAGTTTATTTTTAACCTTTGCACAGCCTAAAGCTGCGTTTACACCGGAGTTGATAACACAAGTTTTTAACATTTCTGTTATCAACTGATGTTAATTACAACAGTCAATAACATCATGTTGAGTTGCGTTTACACCGGAGTTGATAACATGAGTTATTAATAAAAAGTTGTCAACTTGACTGAATCGACAAAAAATTCTCTTGAAAAAAGTTGATAACTCGTGTTTTCAACAGAAAATTCCTTGTTATTAACAAGATTTATGTTATCCATCAAAAGTCGGTAAAGATCAAATGTGTTATGTTAATAACAAAAGCCTCTTTTATTGCATTAACTTTTGTTAATAACAGGTTACTATCTTCCCCGCAACCCCCTCGCCCAGCATCCCTACCTTACAACTACAGCTGTTCCCTAATAACTACAGCTACAGACAAAACACGTGACAAAGTTATTAACTTATTATTCAATAAAAGAGGCTTTTGTTATTAACATAACACATTTCCTTTCATCTTTACCGACTCTCGATGGATAACATAAATCTTGTTAATAACAAGGAATTTTCTATTAAAAACACGAGTTATCAACTTTTTCAAGATAATTTTTTGTCGATTCAGTCAAGTTGACAACTTTTTATTAATAACTCATGTTATCAACTCCGGTGTAAACGCAACTCAACATGATGTTATTGACTGTTGTAATTAACATCAGTTGATAACAGAAATGTTGAAAACTTTTGTTATCAACTCCGGTGTAAACGCAGCTTTAAGATTAGCTGTGTTACAATAAAAATATTGGGCTATAAATATAAGATACGTACAAACAGTAAATGAAATAAAAATAGATTATATTTAATATATTTTTAGTATTAATTATATAAAAAATCTATTTATATTTAAGGAGGAAGAAAATACAAATCCATTAGAAAAAAATTAGGTAATCAGCTTGTAATAATTCCAATTTTTATAATTTATTGATAATAATTATTTGCATCACACCAGAACAGCCGGAATCGCTTTTTGCAGAATTTATTTGGTAAGAAAAACAAATTAAATTTTTTATTTCAAAAATAAGATGATTTGATTAAATTCTCTGCATCCTGCCATCCAACATGCATTAACCATTCAGAAATTCTGCGCTTTAACACTACAGTGACTCGGCCCGCCCCAGCCTCAACTAAATTACTAAAGTTTTTATGGAAATCTGCCTAACATTTATTACTGGAAATATATTGAATAGTAGATTGGTGGAAACACGCTGTTTTTTTGTAATATGGTTTTAATTATCAACCTCTGGGCTGACAGAGGCTCAAAAACCGCCAATGACGCACCTCCCCACGCCAGAATGCCATACTGCAGCAAAGACTGCACATACGCAAAGTACACTGTCCTGCAGCGATGCACAGTAAGCACTTGGCCCAGCCGTCAGAAGGCATACATTCATTTTCTCAAACGGTTCTTCAGCCCCTGTACATGAGGGACCCACCTTAATTCACTATCCACGATGACTCCTAAATATGTAAAATGAGCAACCCGTTCAATTATGCCACAGCCGACTGAGAATCGTCACAAGTGTGCATCCTTAACACATAGCGATTACAGTTAATATCTTGTCGACCAATAAATGGAAGATGCTTGGTTTTTACAATATTAACTGTAAGAGAGTTATGGTCAAACCAATTTCTAATTTTGGCAAGGTTATGGGATGCATGCTTGTATGCCTCATCCCACGTGCAGCCCTCAGATACCACAGCCGTATCATCCGCAAACAAGAACAGTTTCCCTTTAATTTTCAATTTGCTTATATTATTAATATAAATCAAGAACAATAGAGGGTCCAATGTACTGTCCTGGACCACTCCGTTCTCTATTGGTAATAGTTTGCTAAGAGATCCATTGATTGAGACAATTTGTGAGCGATTCCCTAGATAACTAGTGAACCACTCCAATTCTCTATTTCTCACTCCTATTGTTTATAGTTTTTGTGAAGCTTTGTCCTATCAATCGCATCTAAAAATGTAATCAAAACCTTCTTCTTATTTCCTAATTTTGTAGCTATTTCTTTGGTTAGGTCGAACAATGCATCTGAGGTGCTTTTGTTGGTAATGAATCCATATTGTTAGTCTGCAATAATATTTTCCCTAACAAGGTATCTTGTGAGCTGAACTTTAACACAGTTTTCTATTATTTTACTAACAACTGTAAGAAGAGAGTTTGGCCTATAATTGCTTATTGTTGACTTTGGTCCTGCTTTGTAGATAGGGATAATTTTTGCTGTTTTTAATGATGTTGGAAATTTTCCTGTATTGATACTCAGGTTTATGATGTGCATTAAGGATTGTTGTAATTCATTAAAGTTATTTTTGTAGGTATATTATCTAACCCGAGTGATGAGTTACCCCTAATACTGTTTATAACACCATTAAGTTCTTCTGGACTGATCGGCTGTAGCTTTAATAGAGACTGAGTAGCATGATCAGCATCATCCACCTCGGCAGGTACTACTGGGTTGAGATCCTCCGTCAGTTGTTTTCCCACAGAGGAGAAATATTCGTTAAAAGAAGTTTCGAGCGCTGTGGCAGCCGAATAACCAATTTTGTGCCCAAAAGCCCCGACTGGAAATACCTCCTTGCCAACTGAACACCCTAAAATTTCATTGACGATTTTCCAGAATTTTCTTGGATCGCCAGCTGCGGAATCTATTTTCTTTTCATTAAAGTTATTTTTAGCCTTTTTTATTAGAGAGTGAAGCGAGTTCCTATACCTAATATATGTTTGTTTTAGATTGAGATTAAAAGGTTGGGCCCGCCCTTTTTTGCTAAGTTTATCGTGCATTCTAATAGATATTACAAATCCTGACGTAATCCATGGTTTATCTTTTTATTCTGAGAGGTTATCGGGGTACTGCTTGAATTAGACTCCAAAGTTGTTTTCAAGATACTGAGAAATGAATCTGTAACTTTGTCAACATCATTTGTATTTAAAACTTCATCCCAGCACTGAAATTGCAAACAATGTTTAACGCTACTCCAACATACTTTTGAATTAAATTGATTACTATTGTTATTGTTATTATTATTACAATTACTACTACCGGTATTATGAATTATGTCTAAGCAGATGGGATAGTGATCGGTTATTTCGGATTTTAAGATGAAGGATGATAATTTTGTTCTGTTGGGTATTTTTGCAAAAATATGATCAATACAAGTATTACTATCATTGGTTTTGTTTTACTATCATTGGTAACAATTGGTTTTGGTTGAAACTAATTACTGGATTTTATTTATTGTAGCACTACATTGATAGAAGTGATTGCATCTTTACTACTAATGCACATTCTATATTCAATTTGATAACCCATTAAAACAAGGCCGGATCTACCAATTTTTCTAGAGGGGGCAAGCTTTACTTTTGGCGCCCTCCTCACGATCGACCATCACCGACCGATTAACAAAAATGCAAGGGATTATTACTATACTAGTCGTATACGAGGTTGAAATAAAACCTACAATAAGGTTTTATTAGAAACCTGGTTTTCTAATAAAACGAGGTTGAATTAGAAGGCATTTTTAATCATAATATGAGTTTTGTCATCGTTCATTCCCATTTACATACGTAATTGAAAACAATGCTGTTAAAGCCCCAACTTCAAAATGAACTTGTCAATTGTGAGAGTATTTAAAATATATGAATATTGTTATTATTACTGGGGATTAATTGCACATTTTTAACAATAGGGAGGAATAAATAAGGAGGTAGATAATCATCATAAAAAAATAAAATCTAATCAAAGAATATTCACAAACTGCATAATTTGCGATAAACAGATAATTACAACGAATGACAATATGGAGTTCTTGATCATTACAGTACAGTAGCAAAAATCACTCATCACAAAAATATCTAGTACTAGTCAATTACTTGAATGAAAAAGTACGGAAGTAATATTGTCAAAGAATCGTCTGATATAAAGCAAGTGAAAATTATACTTCTAACATCTTTGTGTCATAAATTCCTCTTGTGATGATAAAATGATAATATTCTTCAAAGCAAATTATTATTTTTTAGTATCTGCTTCCTAAAACACGTTCATGTGATGCATGATCCAGGTAATGCAATAGCATTAAATATTTTTCAGAGGTAGAATTTAAAATTGAAGCTATGAAATTAAATCAAGAATTTAAGATTAATCATTGAATGATGTAAATTGAAAGATATAATAGACCAAGTAAAACAAAAGCGTTATGCAGTGAAATGATAAGTTAGCGGAAATATTAGTTTTTACAAGAAAAAAATAGATCCACAAGATCATTATTTGATTAAATTCTTGAATAATTCTAATTTTTCGGGCTTACTTTGCTAAAAATGTGTTCATTATTGAATCAAAAGAAAGCAAAGAAGCCCTTTCATGTTCATTATTTATGATGCTTAAATTTATTAGTCTTTGCTGGGTCATAGTATTATTTTCTTAAATAGGTCTTAATAAAATCAATTTACTGAAACTTCTCTCTCCAGATGCCACAGGAACTGGAAGTTTTACAAATATTTTAAGAGCTACACATATATGTTTGGATAACCCTCTTGCAACTTGCTCTTACACAATATTCTGAGTAGCGAAGATGCTGCTGTTGTGACTTCCAGTTCATCTTCTGCAGTTGGGGCATGAAACTTGAAACTCTCGATTTCATTCGGAAGTTCTTCTTCGTTCAAATCGACAGTTGAACCTAATTTCCAAAGAATCATGTTTTTTGACTCAGGGAACCTTGAAACGTAAGTTTGAAATTAGGGTACCTACCTTATATTTTTGGAAAGCAATAATTTCCTTAACTATGGTAGTAGGTAGGGCAAGGAAAGTAAAATTCAAATTCAATTTTATTAAGCCAAAACACTTTAAAAATGGATATAAGACTAAATTTCCATAACCATTGCGCTCTATAATATACATTATATTCTAATATAATGCCTTTCAAGTGCTTAAATTTTCAACGTTACTAGATTTCATGTTCAAATTCATTTGAGCTATTTTTGATGGAAGCATCTATTACGATCCTATCCCAAAACTACAGTCCTTTACTATTGATCTAGCCTGGGCTTGTGGTGTTGGCTGGGAATAAACCGTCAATCGGACACGGAAAATTGTCCATTAGACTAACCTAACCTTACACGAAACACGACTAGGCTTGAGTGCATAAATGCAAACTCGTGTCGGACGCCAACATAAGCAAGCTATTCCATTACACAATAATTCAGTGTCGCTACGAAATTCGGCCAAAGATGGGTAACATTGCACTCCATGCAGAATGTACAAAACTCAAACGCTGACTTATATCAAAGCAGGTGAGAATAGTCTCTTAGCTAAGACTGAGCCTGAGACTTAGCCTGAAGACAAGAGTACATCACTGTTATCTATCACATCTATGACTGTTATTATTCAAATGTTATAGAAAAATGTATTTGAGAGGTATTGAAAATATTTCAAAACATACATAATATTTTATAATTTCATGGAAAAACCCATAAACTGAGTTCTTATAAAGTCAAAAAGAAGGAAACTGAGATTTGAAGTGATGACCCTTCAATTGACTAATCGAGAGCTGGACGAAAAATTTTCACGGCGTAAAACTAAACAAAATAATCTAAACTAACAAATAATTAGAATTCTGTGATGACGAAAGATAATTTTACATTACTGTAACTCTCGTATTTTATAAGAGTAACTCCTAGTACAGTTTCACGGGAATGAGGTTTATGAGGTAGATAGGTCCAGGGAGGAGTGCAATTTTGTTTTTCATATGTTGTTTATGGGATAACTATACAAGAAATTAAAAGTGAATAGGCAATGGTAAACCTCAAAGAAGATAAACATAGATGAAAAGGTAACATCTGAATAAAATAAAGTGACTTGGTTGATTTAAGTAAGCAATATAATGGAAGAATCAGTTGAATTTTAAACCCTACAGTTTTTCATACGTGATGTATTTTTTGCAACAGTAAATTTGGCCACTGAGCTTCAAATAATTCTCTGTGGGTGGAATTTAGAAGCAGTACGCTTCACTAGCACATAAACTGGTAGCTGGGAAATTCCGCTTGAAGCTGACCTACATTTTTCTCTTTGTTCGGACCACCAAAAGACATTCGCTCCCATCCCCCAACTCACCAAAGACCCCAACATACTTGCCTGGAGCCATTTCTTCCAACAACATTCGGAAAAATGCAGAGAATGCATTTTTCTCAATGCATGAGTGCAGTTGCAGAGGTTTATAAAACTTCCCAAATGTAGGAATAATATGACCAACAGAACCCTAAAACTAACGTACATCAATGTTTCATTGAATACTTGAGCTGAAAAGTATGAATTATTCGAACTACGTTCCACAATTTGTCTTGAAAATAAATTGATTGTGGAAAATGCTGAACCTGACTTTAATTACATAGAAAATGTTACAGTGGTTGAAGGTGAAATTGTCGCTAATTATTGCCCAATAACCAACTACTTGTTTTGAATAATGATGAGGAGGCTATGCCATTCTAAAATGTACTTTCCTTGGCTCTTATCCAACTATTCATACTTTCAAGGTGCTGTTCTATGCGCTTATTCGTTGTATACAATATCCTTTTATCCGTCAACTCTGTAAAAAGCCGCATCCTAATAAAACATTATTACATTAATGAACAAATGATTGAAGGGCGTGTCATTCCTGTTTTCATCAAGTTGATGAGATGATTAGATTTACAAAAATCTGTAAGCATTTCAAAAAGAATATCCGTAAGCATTAATTTCATAATACATTTTTATCACAGAGACTCATGAAAAATACTGAATCTAGATAAATTCTACTTTGTCTGAATGCAAATTATATTTTTCCCATTCATTGGTTTTAAAGGAAAACATTGAGAAGGGAAGTATAATAATGTATCAGATGGGCGAGAGGTGGGTGAGAGAAGAACAAACAAACCAGGCAAATGACATGTAACAGGCTAAGAAGTAATCACTAACACTACTATGATCACCGTTGATAAACTAGTATCTACTATTATCATTGTAATAAAAAATAATTTTCAACACTATGCTTAACGAATGTGAACTATGACATTTATATTGAATGAAAAAAGACTAAGAAATTGTCAAAAAACCACTGACTCTCTGAGTTTAAACTCTAAACTCTCTGAGTTTATCAGAGATTGACAATGGTGTAATAACCGAAACCGGTCTTTCTAAATATCAATAAATCAGTGGTTTTTTGACAATTTCTTAGTCTTTTTTCATTCAATATGAATAATTACCACAATATTAACTTCTCAACTACACAAAAAAATATATATATGAAATTTATCATTTGAAGCTTAATTTTGCTGGAGGATTTTTTGGTATTGCCTAATATCTTAATTAGTATAATGTTAGTGGAAGAACTATAATGTGAATCCAACACTATATAATTGCATAAATAAAAATTCAAGTGGAATAAAAGTAAATTCAAAACTACTTTTTGTATTAATAAATTAGTAATCCATAAGTTTGCATTTAATTACATAAACTAGTTTGGGCAGTGGAGAATTGCATAAAAATTTGTACTTGAGATCTGGTTTTTTCAATTTTTTTGGTAATTATTTTTAAACACAATATAGGTCAACGAACAAGAGTGACTGAGACCCCAGTCATGATTAATTGCAAGCATAAATTCGGTTGAGGTCAAAGAGATGGCAAGTAGAGTACAACGACGAGTTTCAAAGAGACAGAAAACAAATTAACAAGTGAGCGAAAATATGAACATGATGTGAACAGATAAGAGAGAGAAAATAAAAAGAGCGAGTGGAAAAACGCTGTTTGCTGAAACATGTTCTGAAAATAGACCACGGGCATGCGGTCAGCGAACAACTAATGCCAGAGAAGAAAAAAAAACCAAAAACAGAAATGAGACAGTGCGAATACCTACATTCAAAACGCTTGCTTGCTCTTCGGAAGCAGATTTGATATTTGTCAATAGTATATTTGACAGACCGAAAGAAATTAAGTACAGGGGTGGAAATTGGAAATATAAATATCTTATTGCGAGAAAGAAAAGTGAGAATACTCTACAATCTCAATCCCAACACTCGACAATGTCACTTCCTACAGAGAAACTTCCCCTTATAAAGGCCAACACACACATCAGCAGACAGACGTCTTTCGCTGTGTGCGTTTGCATTAAAAGAATGATCACAGTATAAAAATGTGTATTTTACATGCTTGACTGTGAAAATTTAGGTTTATACAAAAAATAAAGGTTTCTGATGAATCCACTCCCCTTTTTCAAAAAGGAAAAGGACTCAATCAGATATGCGAAAATATTATTCTAATTTACTCAGTCTCATGGAAAAATACAAAAGTTTATCTTTTGAATTTGGAATGTATAGAGAACGAGATGATATTCACCCATTTGAGGCGAAGTTCTCACGATTCAACAATAATTCAGATTCAAGTTCGTTCACTGTTGAATATGTTAATTATTGTTAGTGTCTCAGAACGGAAGACAAGTTTCATCCAGTATGAAGTATCCTTATCACGCGAAGAACCATATTGGCTTGAAAAATGTGCAAATTACAAGAATAATACAATTCAATTGAGATAAAATAATAGAGTGCTATGATTACTTTTTACTACAATATATTTATAACGAAAACCCAATTAAACACTACGTAAGAGAGAGGTTGTCAATAATGGTAATTCTAAATTTGGAAAATAATGTGTTGCAATGTCACTAGAACAGTCAATATTACTGTATTTGAGCATAACCGAAGGATGCAAATGGCTCAGTTTTTGTATCGACAGTAAAGGAAATGTATAAATACAATTCACTTTTTTCGAACCAATTATATACTTGAGATATTTGAAATTCAGATTCATGGTTTTGAATAACTAGCAACATTGAATGTACCGGTACTATTCATATTCATAAAATAGAAGATTAAGCCCTGATTTATTCATTCATTATTTTCTGATTTCTGGTCTATTTTAAATACCATATAGATTTATTATTATTATTATGTGCTCTTTATTGATCTTAGTCTAGTTCCAGACTATTACATAGAGTGAAGATACCGTAATATTATTTGTAAGTTTTATAAGTTTTAAAGATACCATTTAAAACTCATATTAAACCTAGATTTATATTGTCTCTGATTATTATTATTATTATTGAATGTAAATAATTTAAAAAAAAATATTATCTATTTTACTAAAAACATTGAAATCTGAGAGATATAGGCTCCCTAATTCTCTAAAGTATTGTGCGAAAATCGACAGTTTCATATGTATACATTTGATCAGTGGTGCACAACCAGCGGCCCTCGACGCCGATATATGTGGCCATGTATGCAATGTTACTCCCTAAAGTCAGAATCAAACTGCAAACAAAAGATTACTTGAGTTGAATTACTTCCTTGAGTTGACCATGTCACTTTTCTTCTCTCGTAGTGACAAGAAGCATCAAACACTGTCCCAGACAACATGAATATTAATCTATTTCAAGCATAACACCCTAATAATTTGAAATTAGACAAGTTTTGAATCTCATTAGCTATTGAGGTGAGGACAGAAAATGTACAATACCGGTAGGTACCTTACGGCCCGCCACTATTCATTTGAAATAATCCTCAAATAATAAAACGTTAGGCACCCCTGCATTTATATGACAGTGATAGTAGAAATTAATTTCAATAGAAACAAACATTTTTCTATTGTGGATCATAGAGCACACTATATCTGAAAAAATAAAACGTTTCCTCATTGGAAGAGGGAGACAAAAAATTAGTATCACTAAAAATATCTCAGACTAATCTTGTAAGAGCTACACCAGTTCTTTTGAGATAACAAAAATTCCAAGCACAATCCTGTGACGCTAAAGCAAAAACCACGACACTGAGTAGGAACGCAATTAGCAACGATATAACACAAGCCTACTGTTCGGAAATAATTAAATCATTCGTTCGGCTAGGTCGAACACTATTGTACAAGTGGCATAATGCTCATCCTCCTTTTCAAGGTCATTCTTGTACACCGACAACACCACGTCTAGTGCGTCAGCTGACATATGGTAGGGTATTCAGATCCAGCCTCTTCCTGACTGGGCTAGAACAAAATTTGGCAGAGTTTCTTTCAATAAAGAATAAATAATCAATAATCCCCACAAATGATTATTGAACAGATTCATAAGCAATGCATTGCATCTCTACAAGGTATGATGAGTTCAAAATATATGAAGTTAGCATCAGACACAACATTGTAATAGTTTTGTTTATAAAATAAAAAAATCTGGTGTGGCGCACTCACACAACTTTCCTTGCCGTTATGAAAATTTATCACCTGGCGCTAGTGTTCACGCGCATCTCAAGTCTACTATTGAAAGATCCAAGGCAGCTGGTGACAATACAATAACACTGGAGACACACGAAGTCTGCTATCTCTTCATAATGAATGATTCAATAGAATAGAAATAGAACAGTTTGCAATTGGAATAATAACATTTTCTCGAATTTCGAGCTTATTTTCAATTTTAGGTGAAAATGTTACTGAACATTAATTGTAGAGATTTTCATGCTTAAACTTTTCACTTAGAATTTTATGTTTAAATTTTATCTGAAGCCTGATAATTGAGAATCTAACATCAAAATTTGCATAGATGGGGCGGAGCTTCAGAAATTTTTACAGAAAATTAATCAAAATCGTTGGTGCCGTTTTCGAGAAAATAACGAAAGACCCTGTTTTTGACAACATTTTCTCCATTTTAGCCGCCATCTTGAATTGCATTAGGTCGAAATTGTTCGTATCGGAACCTTATATTGTAAGGACCTCAAGTTCCAAATTTCAAGTCATTCCGTTAATTGGGACAATTCGTTTATCGTGTACACAGACGCACATACACTCATACACACACACATACAGACCAATACCCAAAAACCACTTTTTTTGACTCAGGGGACCTTGAAACATATTGAAATTTAGAAATGGGGGTACCTCATTTTTTTCGGAAAGCAATACTTTCCTTACCTATGGTAAGGAAATAGGTAATAGGGCAAGGAGAGTAAAAATCCAGCCTCAAATTTTGACATTCAATAACTTTTTTATGTGTGCACCGAATTTGATTTTTTTAGTTGTGTTTGTTATGTTCAGGAGCAGGTTTATGGCCTATCAAATTTATGATCCGACTTCAGGACTCTTTCCTACGGTCCTTCAAAGTTTACATGTTATCCTTATGGGAGAAGATTTGTGAGCTGACCATACACAGAAATAAAAATCAGCTGTTATAATCATTGCGTCATCCAACAGTCGTCGGTAGATTTGTTTTTCTATTTTCTTTCTACTGATTCACAGATTTTCAATTCTTAATAATGCTTTAAATGTAGAATATGCACAGAAAATCAGCAGCAAGGAGATATACCATTCAATTTCCCAGCAAGCTGTATTCAACTATAATCTCAAGATACAAACTGCTGTACAACTAACTAAGCACATAGGAAGTCCATATTGAGATATAGAAGTAAATACTGATTGTTGGATAATTTTCATAAAAATATAGTGCATCAGATGAAGCTAAGGCTTAGTACACCTGAGGAGGCGCGGCTTGGTGATACAAAGTGTTGATCTTATGGAGATTGCCTTATCACACCGTCAGGGGCGCCCCCCCCCCAAGGATCAGATAAATAATGAAAATGCGGGTCTATCTACACGAATCCTCAGAATCTCATACTGATTTAATACTCTTTTTCAACAGCAGTAGTATAATTCCTCCTACAGTATCAACAAGGTAGGAAAATTGCCTTGAAAATATGGATACGGGTACGGAGTAATGAAGAATACTGTATATTTTTCTCTGTGGTATGGTTGAAGCTTGAATATAGAATGGGTACAATTATTGATCAGGGCACAATAAGTGAGTTATTGCATAAATTTCAACGTGAGAATTAAGAATTTGCAAGATGTCACAGTGAAAGCAAAAGAAAGGGCACAATCAGACAATCAATGTATGTACAGTGTTGGTGAAAATTATGGGAACAGCTTAATGTTTATTTAGCTTTCTAACTGAAAGTTATTTTCCAATTAGAATACTATCCATAATGAAATTGTTGAAATTGTCATTGTAAAAGAAAAATTTATCTTTTTCCATGATTTTTAAGAAATCTGTTTCAGTGTATTCCTACTTTAGGGCCTCTCTGTAAGACCTATATTTCTAATAAATATTTCATGATTATAACTAATAATGTATTATGTTTGTATTGATGTTTCAACCACATTTGTATAAAACTGGAAAAAAATGAAACATATTAAAACATCTTCGAATGTAACATTTATGGGGAAAACCACAGGACCTTCAATCCTTCGGTGGTATTCCTTCCCCCACCTCTTGGTTTTTGCCCCCCCCCTTGCAGTTTGGTGAAATGGCGCCACTGCACACCGTTCCACGCCATGCCCGATTCAGTGTGTGTGAGTTCTTCCATTCAAACCAATAAGCAAGATAAGTTCGCCGGGCCAGATAGTAGTGAATGATTTAATAGAATCAACAGTAGCCAACAGTTTGCAATTAAATAATCACATTTTCTCGAATTTCCAGCTTATTTTCAATTTCAGGTGAAAATGTTACTGAACATCAATTGTAGAAATTTTTATGCTGAATCTTTTCCACTTGAATTATTTTGTTTAAATTGTATCTGAAACCTGATAATTGGAAATCTAAAATCAAACTTTGCTTAGATGGAGCGGAGCTCCTGAAATATTTACAGACATGGGACTCATGGCAGTTGATAGAGCTTATCAATGACTATTTTAGGTATAAATTTGATCAAAATCGTTAAAGCCGTTTTTGAGAAAAACTCTGTTTTTGACGCCATTTTAGCCGCCATCTTGAATTGCATTTGATCGAAATTGTTCCTGTCGGATCCTTATAGTGAAAGGACCTAAAGTTTCAAATTTCAAGTCATTCCGTTACTTGGGAGATGAGAGATATCGTGTACACAGACGCACACACACACACACACACACACACACACACACACACACACACACACACACACACACACACACACACACACACACACATACAGCCAATACAAAAAAAAAACACTTTTTTGGACTCAGGGGACCTTGAAACGTATAGAAATTTAGAAATAGGGGTACCTTAATTTTTTTCGGAAAGCAATACTTTCCTTACCTATGGTAATAGGGCAAGGAAAGTAGAAATGGAAAGTATACAATATTTTGAAAAATATTTTACTATTTTGTTGTTGTTCAGTACCGTATATAACAATGATTTCTAAAATTACGTATTTTTCCAATTTTGAATATATTTTCAGCTCAAATAGACTGCTCTCAAAAATTCTCAGATTCGATCTCATCAACTTTTGCCATCGAATTACACGTATCGTATATTAGAAACTCTAGCTTCTTGCATCTAGCAGAGAAAAAGAGTCAAAGAAAACTGTTTCACTGATTCAATAAGGGGGAAATCATCCAAGTAAGGATATTTCTATTAGCGTACAATTTGCTAAATTTTCGAACACTTCCTGATCATAGTACATCACCGCTCCATTACGAGGTTGATTGGACATAAAATCTACACTGAAAAGCTTCAAGCAGACAACATAGTAGGCTAGTGGAGGATTTGTCTCTTTTAAAGCTGCAATAAAATTCCTGATTCCACTCTCTCAAATTGCAAGGGGAATGGTCTGGAAACATCTCATGAAACTTTATACTATGACTCTATTTAAAAGTAACTTCAACGGAGAACAGACCAATTACGAAATTGAATGCCCCTTTTGCACTTGGAGAAAAAAGTAATGTGCAAAAATTTGTCATGCATAGTAATAGTTATTTTCCTACAGATACCCTGAAAAGTGACCATTTGTGCACTGATTGCAGGCTGCAAAGAATCACTTTTCCGCACTAGTGCGCAAAGTGAGTACTTTGCGTACTCCAGATTTGCAGCATGACAACGCAAAATAGTTAGTAGGTTATATGGAGCACCCAGTGCAGCAAAATCAAAATTAAGTTGGTAACAGTGAGTGGGCTGCTATAGTGAGCAGAGGTGCAACCAAGCACAACGCGCTAATTATTACTATTATTATATTATAACCAAGGACAACGACAGCACAGTGCCACCACAGCACACACCACACAGCCGCTTCCCCGCCATTCAAACACTACTACATTATTCAGGCAATTTTACCCATAATTATTACCCACTTTTCATATTCAATGGTAACTGTAGGAAAAATTTAATGTGAAATACGTGCGCAAAGTTCGTTTGCTGCACTCAAGAAACCATTCCGCCCTCGCCTACGGCTCGGGCGTAAACGTTTCTTTCGATGCAGCAAACTGTCACTTTGCGCACTAGTTGCACAAATAACTATTGTGCAACTAGTGCGCAAAGTGACATTTTGCTGCACCGAAAGAAACGTTTATGCACGAGCCGTAGGCGAGTGCGGAATAATGGTTTCTTGAGTGCAGCAAACGAACTTTGCGCACGTATTTCACATTAAATTTTTCCTACAGTTACCATTGAATATGAAAAGTGGGTAATTATGGGTGAAATTCCCTGAAATCCATCAAATGTTTTTCTGTGTAATCTTATTATTAATAAAAACCTTAATTTAAAATTTAAAATTGAATAATAATAATTAAATTAATCAAGGCACATAATAAATAGGCAATGCCGTTCTACACTACCATATTATAACGTGGACCTCACTATACCACAGTCAGTGTTACCAACTTAATTTTTATTTTCCTGCACTGGTGCTCCATATAACCTACTAACTATTTTGCATTGTCATGCTGCAAATCTGGAGTACGCAAAGTAATACTTTGCGCACTAGAGCGGAAAAGTATCTGTTCTGTAAAAAAGTATCGGTATCTGTAGGAAAAATATGTGAAGTATTTTTCATATAATCGTCACATTGGGCCACAAAAGACATATTCATTCATATTTCATACATTATTTTATGCAACTACTTTTTGTTCAAATCATTGGGAAATTTATTTATACAACTATTTATGATTTCAATGTTTAGGAGAGAACAAGAAGAGAAAAGATAATTTTTTCTTAACACTTGATATTTTTTATCTTTTTGTTTGCTGTGCTGTATTCTGTCTCTATCTCTGATCGCAATCTCTCATATACTTGAAAAAAACAGCAAGAATTTCTAAATATACGTGGGATTTGACAATTATTGCAAACCTTGTTTTCTTTTAGACAACTTCAGGTATGATAGCGAAATAATTTATAGAAATAATGCAATGAAAATACCTTTGATTCATAATAGTCTAGTTCAACCAGGAATAAAAACATAATAAAGAAAATTTAGAATGGAAGAGAATTTCAAATGCACATGATCAATGGTTATTCCATCATCAGACTAGTTCATTTCAAATTGCCATAGCCGCAATTTAAAAACAAAAGAGTTGTTTGTAACATGGGCTAGCAGCGAATAGCACTTCAGTAATTGCATCTAATCAAGTGCTAATTCTTTCAGCGCCAAATAGACAGCACATAACTGCCCATCAAAAGCACAAATTCAACTCAACTTGACAGCTAACTTGTGATTTCTATTTATGAACATTGAAACACAAAAATATTTTTAGCTTACAGCTACAACTAAATCATTACTTATTTATAGTGGATGTTATTAGCAGTAAAGCCTGTACGAGCAATTTCTCGTCTGATTCATCACGGAGTTCAGGATTAAATGGACTATAAAAATATTTTTTAAATTGTTTACTCTACTTCTCCAATAACATAGAAGTACATATTGTAAGTATTTAAAACCCACAATTGTTCAAGTGTTGATTATATTGTAGAAAATAACCATTTTGGATAAGAAGGCTTGTAGTCGAAACTAATAACAAAACTAACGAGAAACTAGATTGTTGTTATGCACGAATGTCAATCTCAAGAAAACCTCTAGTAATCATATTGTATCCTATCAAAAAAATCTAATTCAGTACCTGCTGATGATCAAAATGTGGATGCTTCAAGCAATGGTGTACATTGATTTGGTGCACATTGCAGTTAGTCTGACAAATTGTGTCGAAGGAACAGAAAATGAATACTTCATCAGAAGCAGAAAAACTACCTTCAAAGCTGTAAAAAACTTATTCCGGTTCAAAAACAATGTTTTTAGTATAAGATAAATATAAATATAGAAGGATAATGAGGATTTATATCACAATCATCAACAAATTAATAATCTGAAAGTCGTTTTTGGTGGTTCAGAAAGCACTGAAAGATATAGGTTCTCTCTGTCACCAGCTCCCTTGCAAACCAGGAGCTTGAGTGGTCACCAGTCACCAGCCTCATCAAAGTAAAAAAAGTGTTTTTACAAATCTAAGAGCATGTGAAGAAGTAAAAATGTCGCTTTACTAAACTGAATCTGAATATAGGAGACCTCATCTCTCAAAGCGTAATATACTATTCGTTACAGTTTCCCTAGAAAATATATTGATTTACAATGCGATTGATGTTAGTGTATAGTCATCATTGTTTCATAATGGAATAGCAAGTGAATAAAAATTATTCTGATCATACATTATAATGAGAAACCCTATCTTCAATTACATAAACAATCAACTCAAATCAACAAGTTTTTCAATTCTTATATCCACTATACGTTTCAATCCAACTAAGTTGAAGCCGGCAGTTGAGCTAGAGTGATGACTGTCACTCAATACACAAATGCGGCAACAGTGAGAGGAGAATGGTAAAGCACTCCACTTTAGTGAATAACCATGTTTGAAATGGCGATGAGGAAGACCTTGACCTAGCCCACAGGCACAGCCACACCCAGAGTGCATTTGCGTGCGGATGCAAGTGGACAGGTGTGAGAGCAACACACGCCAATATATTTCAACATATTTAGTATTGGTTAGCAAGGGATGGGCATGCCGGTGCCTTCAAACATGTCAGATTCTGATCATCCAACAATGCACTCCTCAAACGTGAAAATAAATGTGAAGAGCTGAATGGAAAGAAGACGTGAAAAATAATGTTATTGATAAATTTTCATTCAATATCACCTGCGGGCTATTTGAAACTACAATTATAACAATCGTTGAATTTTATTTATTCGATCATGATCAATTGATCATTTGAGCGTAACTTTTGTGTATTTTTATCCAGTTTTTCAACCGTCAAAATTCAAAATGTTCAGTTTTTGAGTAAAAATGGACTAAATTTTAGAAGAGGGTTTAAAAAAATTTTTTTTTACTAAATTTTTGACGGTTTTTCAACCGTCAAAATTCAAAATGTTTAGTTTTTGAGTAAAAATGGACTGAATTTTAGAAGAGTGAAATCATAAACCTATTTCGGACTTTTAAAATGTTAGACATACCTAAATTTAGGAGAGAAAAAGTACAAGGAGTATCCTTAGTTTTTCTCTCTCGGTCAGTGCTTTCTTGTAAAAATAATAAATAAATGATTAGTCTGCACTTGCACAAGGATTATTCCAAGATTAGTCAATCTAAGGATTTCAGTCAACATTTTTGATCGCAAAATAGCTAGACAATCGGTAGTATTTTGGACTTACATCGGTAAATTTTCTACTTCAAGTTCAAATTTTCACTGGAAAATACCAATTATCGACACAAATAATCCTCTTTTAAGACCGTAGACGATATATGAATATTTAACTAAATTACGAGAAATAAACAGTCGGGCGCTATTCTCCAAACATTAGTCGTGCTAACTAAAACAAAGCTACTAGTGCGAAAAGCCATATCACTTGAAGGTCGATTTGTGAATGCGATATGGTGCCAAGTCGTTAAATCACTGAGAATACATTACCGGTGAATCTTTCTGACTTGAAGCTTCATTTAAGATTGACATTTGCTTTCTTTCACAATTATGAACCAATGAGTTTTTGGTAGGACGAAACAGATTTAGATGATAATAAAATTGAAGAGTTTATTCGAGCTTAAACAAATTAGAAAATACAATGGTCTACAAATTTCATTTCGAGTGCTCCATTGGCCTATTACTATGTAGAAAACATAAAATTATAATGTTTCTCTATTCTATACTAGACTATTACTCAATAACAAATAATAGCTCTATCGATTCATGGATTGTAGTCTATTGTAAACTAGTAATCATTGGATTTTCAAATTGAAATGAGTCACAGAGTCACACGACCAAAATTTTAGAGAGATACTGTAGTTGAATTTTTAAAGTATAATTCAACACGACGATAATCTGATGATCTTTTTAAATGCAGATTTCACAGACCAGTTTTCTACGCCAAATAGGGTTCAGTATATAAAGCAATTTCCAAAATTGAGAATGACTACTTTTGATTCAATGGATTGCCCATATATAGGATACAGTATTATGTATCAATCTGGTGAATTTTCAAGGTTTCCAGTCAGTCATCTATTCCAACTTTCGAAACCCATAACCCAGACAATATGTACCGGTATTCGATGTTAGGAAAAATGCATTATGTTATGTCTAAGAACGGTGACCGGAGCTTTGGGGCAAGGAATTTTGGGAACAACTAGTAGAAAGAGGAATTTTGGGACCAAGTCTGGGGTCTCTACCAGCGAGGTGATTAACAAACATTAGTTGGACCTTTCGAAAGGTTCACACGCTTCTGTTTTTGAATAAAAATCATTCAGATTTATTTTTAGAAATAGTTCTGTGTACTGAATACATTATCATCTTGCCATCTTCAGAAGGTCTCTTTCTCTTGATCTAATGAAAACTAAAAATTCATACTTTCCTGATCAAGTAGCAGAAATAGGCTAATAATTCAATTTTAAAATTTGAATAAATGAATATATAAAGTTTATTAAATAAATATTTCTATATAGTTGAATAGGCCTGCAATTGACTCCCTAATTCTGTGTTCAACGCCTTTGTGTTGAAGAACAATGTCCAACCACCTGTTGGAGACACCTGATTCCACCTGCGAAGACGACCCATCCTCTTCTATGTCGGAACCCTTTAGTCCCAAAGTTCCTAGCACCGTCTATAACGGTTCATATTATAGCTTTTTTCGTAAAAGTTTGAAAAACTGTGACATTGCGATTCCAAAATTAACAAAATATCCTGAAAGTTCCACAAGAAATAGCTTCTCTTGACTGTAATCAACTTCCAGTACTGTTAATAGTGCGAGGTTAATAGTTTTCAAGTCGTACAAATTGATGTCACAGTATACAATCTATTAGATCCTTCAATTGAAATTAATCTCTGGTTGCTGAAGTGCCATTTTTCTCATAGAAAAGTCAACAGTGAGACTCAAGATTACAATACAATTCTAACTAGCAGTTCATAAAAAACTGGGATAGGCCAGCCTGGTCACTCGGTATTATCAGTATTATTATATGCTGGAAAAGCTCACACTTTTCTACAAGAATAAGAGCTAGTAATTCTCAACTACCATAGTCAACAAAATCAAAATGATAAAAATATAAGACATACTTATATTAATACTACTATGTATTAAAGTGATAGGGGTTGGTTTTCAAAATAAATAAGTGCATTAAACCTATTCGAAAACAGCAGATCTCTGAATGAACAGGTTTGGTCAGTTGAAGATTAAATAAAGCTATTATCTGCACAATGATGGTGTTTGAGCAGGGAGATGGGATGAGTGTCAGTCAGTCAGTCCAGCTCTAGCTAGAGCCATTTTGTGTCATGTCACTGAGCCATTTAGCGAATCGCGTCTCTGGCTGTCACACACTCGCTATGTTGATGGAAGCGTTTCGATAACAATAATAGAAGCTAGCACGACTGCCATATAATACTCTATGAGGTTTGCGTCTCAACTCAGCAACTGAGTATGCCGTCTGCATACTGAATGATGTGTCCAGCACATCCCTCTCCCTCCCCACCACACAATGACGCACAAGCCAACTGGTCGGTCTGCACATTATTTATCTTGACAAAATTATGAAGCAGTATTTAGAACTGGCTAATTCTGACATGATAAATTCAACTATATACAAATGCATTTCTTGTTGAACGGGGGTTGATGCTTTGACCGATTACAACTATATTAAGGCTTTTCGGTACACTTTTTTATTATTTAAATTAGATATTCTTTTTCAATATAATTGTTAAGAGTGAGAATATTATAATATAATAGTATATTATAAGAGTGAGAAAAAGTATCAACTGAAATTTTCAAGTGGTCTAATAAGCGAGTTACGGGTTGTTGAATTGCTAAAGTGCTTTCCAGATTCCGTTTTCTTTCCAGATCATAAACGATTTCGACTATATTATTAGAACTTCTCTTGGAAATTCAAAAAAGTATCTTTCCAAACTAAAACATTTTATTCCCCATATCGTTCATCAATAAAAAAGTAACATTTTTTGTAAATTCGATAACTTGTTTATTTTGGCATTAATCGCAAAAACACGCATATTAGAACAAAGCCAATTATATACTGAATATATTAAAAAAAAACTCCAATAGAAAATTTGAAACCGTTTATGATCTGGAAAAAACGGAGTTTAGCACTTCAACAACCCATAACTCGCTTATTAGACAAGTTGAAAATTTCAGTTGCCACTTTTTCTCACTCTTTTAATGATCTTAACAATAATATTGAAAAATATTATCCAATTTAAATAAAAATAAAAAAGTGTACCGAACAGCCTTAAAGATCGTTAGTTTGAAACGAACAACTATATTCCGTGCAAATATTAGTTTGCAGCACGAAGCCTTATGGCCAATGTTATTTGAATGGAAAAATAAGTGCACACGGTTGCCATTGCCGTTTTTATGCTGATTCTGTCAAAAAAGCCTACGCTCTGTTTTTCGCTCTTGCTCTCCCACAATTATTTCACAGGATTTCTGGATTCTGGGTACATGAAGCGCGCATTCGAGGGGGTGATAATTATTCTTATTCATCTGTTCACACAAATCATTTGTAAAGAGCAGGTTATAAATGAGAGATATTTAATATTCATATGTTAAGGTATGTCCATACATGCCGAAACGAACCTCGAACTGCGCAGTGAACCACGCAATTTACCGTGCATCGCGAAGAAGTTATTCTATTTGAATTGAAAATTATTTCAGTTCTTATAAATTTATTATTCATGATGTTCAAAACTTTTTCAATTCGGTTCCATGACTTCGCATTTCCAGATTTTTCCAATTTCTAAATTCACGGATGAAATAAAGGGAAATGCGCTGCTATAAATGATTTATTTCAGTGGAAACGCTAACAAAATATTGCTACTAGTTACAATCGGAAGATAGTAATAAAACTTGACCTGAATTGATTCTTCTAGTTCATGCCTATTGATAAAACACTTGAGATTTTTCATTCACGGCAAACGGTAAGTATGGATATTATGATGAGCAGCGTCTCTTCTCATTGACATTCACTTAATTTTTGATAATTTTCAAGTATTATACTATAATATAGCATGAAAAGACTACGATTCTATGAAACTTTGAAATGACAAATGAGAGATATAAGAGTCAATGCAATACTAAAACAAACACTTCTATGTGAGACCCTTTTGTTGTAATTATCACAGAAAAATAATTTATTTTGACATTCATAACCGTGAATTGATATTTCTCAACAAATTTAATAATATATTCCAATCAACCTCATGGTGATGTTAATACCGAAGTTTCAGTTTTCTGTGTTGATTACTGTAAAACTGTGGTATCACTTGTGAATTGGCTAAATAAATTTTGATAAGAATAAAAAATAACAAAACGTAATAGCTTGGAAAAGACTGGTCTACAGTTTTCTGTATTGCATGCATTCATCAAAGCAGCCTTGGATTTACAAAGTGCGTGATTGAAGTGAATAATATGATGTTTTTACGGGCAGGATTGAGTTTTTATAGCTGGTTATGCAATATTGTATGTTGGTTTATTGGATATTCCAATTTCAACTGAGCAAACAAAGTTTGCTTACTTTGTTACATTACAAATAATAATAATAATGTACGTACCAATAATGTATTTTCCAATGAAAATTTTCAACAATTTTTAAATTTTAAAACTGCTGATATAATACTGAAGGAATCAACTGAGGAAACATTGAGACGGTCAGTAATATTGACTATTTTATTGAGCATATCATTGAAGGTCAAACTATTGACGTTTTTATGTTTGACGCAGATTTTTGCAATAATTGTACTACAGTAGTAAGTTGGAATGTTTCGTTGACTAGTACGTTAAATCACATTCACTAGAAACTTTACAGATTCGTTTTGCAGTTATCTTGGAAGAACACTTCCACATGAAAAAAATTAAAAATTGCATTTAGAATTTATTGACCTGATAAAAAATCCAGTTTAAAGGCACACTTGACGCGAAATTTTATAGCTTTTTAATTGATGAGGAAATTTATGGCACAGCTACGGTGATTTATTGCAAGATTTTTTCCATATATTTGTACATTATTTTTAGCGGTTTTTACTACAAAATGATTCATACGTTTGCAAAACTTGCACCCTGCATTTAATTCAAAAAGAAAGATTCATTATCGCAGCAAAACATTGTAGTAATCGGACATTTCCCTATAATATTAGCAATAAAATTCATTTGCAAAATCCTTGCAACTACAATATCCAATTTTCTTCATTTTCGCAAATAAGAAATATTTTAATATTACCGTGGAATTCCAAGAGAAGTGATAATTTCTCCAGTCAAAAATTGAATAAGAGCATAAAGAAGGGATAACTATTCCCAGTTTCTGATAATTAGATAATTTCGAATATCAATATGATAGAAGTGGAAGATATTTATACTTTAAATGTAGAGTTTCTAATCCCCAATTCAATTCAATTTATTACTTGTCATGGCTGAACAATGGTAAGCATAGACAATAGTCACGTACATTAAAATTTTAACATTCATTTACAAAGTAAGACTAGATAAATTTTTAAAATTGTGAAAATATAATATTTGTAAACTTATAAAAATAATATGTCAGTTACAACCTGTCAGTGTTTGAGCCTCTTTCAAGTGGTTCGGCAACGAATCAAATACTTTCTTACCCATATGCTGTGAGCTAGATTTGTAAAAGGTCGTTCTGTGTGGCTCAATTATCAACGCACCTTTGGATTTTGTGTTATGACTATGGATATTTGACCCTGTTGTCCAATTTGTCTTGTATTTGAAGGCAAAGTTAGAAACGTAATATATATGAAGAGCAGGGACAGTCATTATTGCCGCTGATCGGAAGAGGGAACGGCATGAGGATCTCGGTGGCTTTCTAAATATAATTCGAATTATTCTCTTTTGTGCCCTAAAGACCGGCAGAGAGTTTCCTGAGCCCCCCCAAAGAAGTATTCCATAGGACAGTAGAGGTTCGAATATATAGTGACAACTGCCTCTCAGTCGAGCATACTTGAAAGACTTGACACCAGAAAAGCTGCAGAATTTAGTTTTTTCAGGAGTGAATCAATGTGAACAGTCCATGACAAGCCCTGGTCAATTGCCAATCCCAAGAAACCGGCAGAAGAGGAGGACTGCACATCCTCACCATCTATACTGAATGGGACCAAGCTTGGAGGTGATCTATGAATCTGAAATTCAATAAAAGATGTTTTGGTAATATTCACCTCCAACTTATTTGCCCTGCACCAGTTGGTCACCTCACAAAGAACAGCATTTCCAGTCAACTGAAGTTCTTCTATATTTTTAGCCGTTACCAGGAAATTTGCATCGTCAGCAAAAAGAACAGACTTGGCTGAATGAACATTAGCAGGGAGGTCGTTCATATATATAAGAAACAGCAGTGGACCCAGTATTGAACCCTGTGGAACTCCCCTTCCTATAGGACAAAGCTTAGATCTAAATTTTGCATTCACAACTGCACCCTCCATACCCTCAATCTCCACAACTTGGCTCCTCCCACTCAGATAGGATCTTATCAAAGATAGGCAGTTACCATGGATCCCATAGTAATAAAGCTTTCTGATAAGAATCTCATGGTCCAAGCTGTCAAATGCTTTTTCAAGATCAACAAAGAAACCCAGTACTTTGTGACCACGATCTAGAGATGAATAAATATTACTTATGAAGGCCTCCAGAGCATCAACAGTTGACTTCTTAGGCTGAAATCCATACTGAGACCCTGAAAAGAGATTGTTTCCCTGAAAGTGTGCAAACAAAAGGTCATAAATTCCTCTCTCCCAAATCTTTGACAATGAGTTCAAGTTAGCTATTGGTCTATAATTATTAACTTCCTTCCGAGAGCCTTTTTTGAAAACTGGTTTGAGTTTGGAAATTTTGAAGCAAGACGGGAACGATCCAGAGGTAAGTGACTCATTTAGTAACAGGGTCACAGGACTACTGACACATTGAAAGAATTGAATACCTCAGTATCCTTGATGGTATGTCATCAATTCCACTTGACATTTTCTTCTTCAACCTAACAGCCATATACATAACCTCCTGTTCAGTCCACACTGAGGGCTCGTAAATAACGTCATTTCCAGAATCTGAGTTTGCAAGCAGTGCAGTGAAAGAGAGGTTATCCACATGATCATCATCATGTCCAGAAGAGACCACTACGGAAAAGCAATCACTGAACGCCTCAGCAACCTCACTCAGAGAGTCAACTGTGATACCACCAGTCTCAATTGGATAGTTGAAACCGTTTTTGGAAGGGAGTTCCTTCTTAATCAACAATCAATCTTCTGGAGTAATCTGTCTTGAGAGATCGGATTTCATCCAGAAAGATAGGAGACCAATCACATTGGCACAGAAAGGCTGAGAGCTTTGCCTTGCTTTGATTTGAGAAGGATCTCTTCCTAACTAACTCATGAGGATTTGCGAGATAGTCCAGTCACTATATACATTGGTGCATGCAATTTATATTGTAGTTCTGATTTTTCAATATATTATTTGGGTACATAAGAGAAGTTCAAAACCAATTTCTTCATGCAAAATTTCCTTGTGCTAGATACAGGGTGGCCCAAAAACCTCGTATTTTCCTAGAGCGCTCTCCCTGGTCTCAGATTGTAGAGCACAAAAATACGCCCAGAGGGATTTTGAATTATACATCCAAATGTTAACAATCGGAAGATATTGTTGATCAAAAACTAAAATTCATCAAAATGGATTTTTCCTTCAAATTTAACTCATTTTTGAAAAATCATAACTCAGTAGTCATTGGATATAGAGAGTTCCGAATGATCTCATTTCATTCAGAGTTTTATGATCTAAAAAAAAGGCAAGAGCACATTTTTCTGTCCGATTACGAGATTTGGCAGAAATACCTAAAAACTGGAAAATGAGCCGAAAATACGAGGTTTTTGGGCCAACCTGTATCTAGCACAAGGAAATTTTGCGTGAAGAAATTGGTTTTGAACTTCTCTTACGTACCCAAATAATATATTGAAAAATCAGAACTACAATATAAATTGCAAGCACCCCCCTTTTTAATGTCTATATTGACTGGACTAAGATGAAGAGGCAACAAAATGATCACTTCCTGAGCAAAGTGGTCAGACAAAGACAGGTAGACAATTAATTTTATTATAATTCACATAAAAAATAAATTCATAGAACTATTCTCGAGTAAGTTATTAATTGGACGATTTTTCACTTGAGAAGGAGCTCACTTTTCATTTAACTGAATTGAAATAGTAGTGGCGAGATTATAATGAAATTTCAATTTGTGGTTGATGAATAGTAGCAAGATGAGAAAATAGCCTACTGTACCAGTCCATGAATAACATGATGTAGCCTACCAATGATTCAGTATTAATCATGCATTATGGCGGCATGATTGCCACTTTTCTTTTTACAACGCCTTCTATAGGCCTATAGTAGATACAGTAGCTGTGATTCAAATCATCCCAGTATATCTAATTCAATATCAATTCTTAATTTTTGTAAATAATTATTAATTCTATATCAAATATATTTACTAATCATGAAATTTATTTTTAATAATAGCCTAAATTGACAATAATGAATGATCATAATTGGGTTATTATGCTAATCCTCTGGAAGATCATTAACTTACCATGTGTTAAGACGATTTGACAACGGTGCGGAGCTAGAAATGAATGGAGTTATCTGCTTTGCCTAATGACAGACAACGATAGCAGACTAATGTTAATTGGGTGCTGACTTTATAAAATATAGAAAATACTTTATATCTTATTACTATAAGCTTAGTTTGAAATTAAGTAGTACCTAATCCTGCTAGAATGCTAAATGCAACCCAAGAAATAAAATCAATCTGATTAAATATCTTATTTGCATTATGATAAATGAATAAATACCCTAATAAAACTATTATATTATTATAAAAATATTAAGCATAGAGGATTTCTAAATAATTATTGATTCTGGTGAGTTGCATAGCACAGGAAAAAAATAGATCCTAATGTTTGTATTGTTTTAGTAGGAATCAATACGCTTATTTAATGTTGTAGGCCTACTAACTGTTGTTTACCATTGTAATAATAATTTACTCAAATACTTTTTAGAAGTAGAATTTAATAAGTAGCAATGACTAAGTTATAACTGATTCAAGTTAAGTAGTAAAATGTAAATACTGGAATTAGAATACAGACAACATCTTGAACATAAAAATATGGAAGATATTGCAAAACATACCGTAGTCGAAATGACTTGAAAATATAAAATCAATACAAGCATTGAACACATAATTTGAATTACCTGGAAAGTTAGAAACCGGAAGATATAGCTTCAAAAAGGATGACAGAAAGGCTCGAGCAGGAGCCCGATTGAAAAAATCAGCTGCTGGAAAACATAACCTGTACTGTTATCTTCGATCATAGAAATACATCATTGCACAATAGCAGAGCATTCACTAGGAAAACACTGCACTTCACTCACAAATCATTGCAACACAAAGCTAAGTAACAAAACAAATTTTACGAAAATGGCGGGATAAAACACATTTTTCTTCTTTTAGATTACATTCAACAAACCGATCACAGTAGCTTTACAAGCTGGCCGAAAACTGAACGATCCGATGCGATAACTGTGGAGCAGAATGTGCATAACGGGTGGGCAATCTCTGTGGACTGTAGTTCCAGTTCTTGCCACCAGAGCCCAATACTGTACGGAGCAAGTTTGCAACTGATTTGTGTTGGTACTTTGAATGTACTTATTACTGTATTTTTCTTTGCCTTGTTTTATATTAATTGAATCCTGTTTTTTATCATTTCTAGTAAAAAATAATAAGATATATTATATCAAAAAAGTTTTTTCATACAGACATAATTATTATTTGGTAGCAAAATTAGAAACTAGTAACTAGGTAACATGTAGGCTATTATCCTACAATAAGACTGGAGATCGATCCTCATTCCTTATAATTTCTTTTTCACTAGTTTATGGCTCGGTTGCACAAAAGCCGGATTAATTTTAATCATAATTTTTTTTTTAAATCAATCAGAGAGGGTTTTTCTGAAAAGAAGGCTTCTCTGATTGGTTCTCGTGAAAGTAATCACGATTGAAATTTAACCGGCTTTTAAATTTTGTCCTTAAAATTTAACCGGAACTATGTCCTATCATTGATCAGCTCCTTTGAATTGAATTTTGCAGAATTTCTACGTAGAGGTTGATTAATATGAACGCAGCACAAGAAATACACCAAATACTAAATTTTTAATACTGTGTACCGGTACATTTAAAAACATTATAGGCCTAAATAATAGATATTCAATTTAATCCAAAATTTATTTATTTTGCACATAAATACAAAATTTATGACAAAAAATAATTGTTTGTTTACATAATATTCACCTTTCACTAGAATCCTATAGGCCTACTACTAAACGAGCAACTTCGGTTTTATGTTTATATGTTTGTATTTCACCGGATCTCGAAAACGGCTCTAACGATTCTCACGAAATTCAGAACATACGGTAGTGGGTTTATAATAAAGATTCGATTGCACTAGGTCTCATCCCAGGGAAAACTCGCTGAAGGACATTAAAAGGATAATTATTATTCATCGTTGGATAAACAGCTGATAATAATTATTTCGTCGTCTGTTGGTGATTGAAGTAAGTGAGTGAGCGAGTTCATGTGTGTGGGACTGTGTCAAAATTATGACTCAGCTGTTGAACTTTTGTAATCATTCATTCAGGTACTTTGTGCCGCTTGCAAAAAAGCCGGGTTATTTTCAGTCCTGATTAATTTCAGTAGATCCATCTTTTTGAAATGGTCTTCTCTGAATCACGTGAAGTTAATCAGGATTGAAATTTAACCGGCTTTTGAGCAACTGGGCCTTTGTGAAAGAAATTTTTGCACTCATCTGAGAATTAATCTCAATTTACTGTGATTGAATAGAACATTTCTGTATGAATGTAATTATAATTTCTTCTTTCGTAATAAATTTTTTATGTTTTTGTACTCCAGAGCGAAGCTCGGTCCCCGATATCAATATATTTAAGATGGACAGTACAAAAACAATTGAAGTAAACTATCCCACAATTTTCAAGAATGTTTTACAGTCACTGGGTGTTAAAAGATAAACTTTCAAGCTTTTCAGATTAATGATTTTTGAAATATAATTATCGGATACAATGCTGAGACTTATGTACCTCCCCAGCAGACAAGACCATAACTCATTCTTGAATTTATAAGTGCATGATAGACATTAAGTAGAACAGTACAGTAGAAGGGCATAATTCACGTAACATATAAAAACTTCTCAACTCTCTACAAACTCCTTCCTTAATTTACTTAATATCGGGGCACCCAACTTCGCTCGTTATTTTTATTTTTTATTGATAAGCAGAACACGATTCTCTAAAATGATCGGTGTGTTTATATTTTGCTGTGTTTATATTTTACAGCTGGCTATACGTCAGCTTATGAATTTCGGGGATGCGATATTTTGATTTTCCACAGAGTCACTCGCTCACCTTTTACTATCCACAGACGACGAAAGTCTCAGCTGTTTCAGCCAAGGATGAAAATTATCCTTTTAATGTCGTTCAGCGAGTTTTCTCAAGGATGAGACCTAGTGCAATCGAATTTTTATATCATAAACCTACTATGTTTCAAAATTTCGTGAAAATCATTAGAGCCGTTTTCGATATCCGTTGAACATGAATGAATAACTATAAATATAAATAACCAAATATAAAAAATAAATATAAATAACCAAATATGAAAATATATATGGTACAAATATTGCTCGCTTAATATAATAGGATATGACTCTTCCATGATAAAGCAGAGTCAATGATCAAGCCAAGGTATTTAATAGTGTTTAAGAAAGTTATTTGCTACTTATATTATATTATATAAAGTATTGGAAAATTTGAGGTTAGGCTTAAAATACCTACTGATCGGCGACCTAATGATCGATCAAGTCGCATAATGTAAAATCTAGCCAGACACCTTGGCAAAAATTTATTGCAAACAAATGGTATACAACTGGAGGACTTTAAAAAAGCACATGGCTAATAATTGTTGTAGAGGGATAAACAACTTATAAACCTTATAAAAATATATTATATGTAATAAATATACTTAAACCACCAAATAAAATAAATTAGAGTATTAAGGAAGTGGGATGTTCCTAGGCGCATGTATACAGTAATGAATTTGCATGAACCAATCAAATTGTAGTAATCGATGGGCGGCAATAGAGAGCCGATTCAAATGTATTTATAAATATTTCTATAAATGATAAGATTTTATAAATTTTTATTACTCAGTTTATGTATTGGATATGGCCTGAGGACATATAAAATATCATGAATAAATGAATAAATGAATGAATATCATACATATGATATAGGTAATGGTTTAGTAGATTGGCATGGACAATTTGAACCTTTAAATGGCATAGTAATGAATTATTTAAATTTATGTAAATTTGTAAGTTGTGTAATATTACATTTTTTCTCACATTGGAATCGAATCTTCAATTCGAGATCTATGAAACTTTATAGTAAATATCAGAGTCATCAATAGACGGACAAACTTTTCGACGGAGAATTTTTTATTGTAAATGATTGTTGCATTGTTCCATGGTGTCACCGGGGATGAGAAACAGAATAAATAGTTTATTTAAATAGAGAATATATATGAAAGTTTAAAATAACAGTTTCAAAATAAAGTTTTATTGAGAACAGATGTAGGGTGTGAATTCTAAACTTGTAAGTTATAAAATTTTGGTGACGTGTCTGTAATGTTGGAGGTGTCTCTGTTCTGACTTGTTTTTTGGCCTGTTCTTTCTCTCTAGAAAAATGGCTGGCTACGTGTGTTGTTGTAAAATTTTGCTCTGAATCATTTTCGTTTATTAATGTTTTAAATTGAGTTTTAAAAAATTTTTAGTGTTCTATTTTGTTCGTATATTGCTAGTTGTGTATTCAAGCCAATAGCCACTGTTTTTCAACTGTAAACTAGATAAGTATTTTAGTTCGTAGTACTCTAAAAAATTAGGCTTATAAGATATAGTTCTTTGTGTATTTGTATAAATTCATCTGAAGATTATAAGTTCATTTGCTCTGAAAACTGGATCTCTCATTCATAGACGATAGATCCATTCATAATTTATCAAGAATCTATTACATTGGAGCCGACAACTATCCTTAGGTTAATAGGTGTTAAATGCTATTCCAACCGATTTAAGGAAAATTGGTAGCACGGAAAATGGTACGCCCTGTGGTGGGACTCAAACTACAAATATATCTCTGGTTATAAAAAATTATTGGTAGGATAGATATCTTGATAGGTTATGAGTGGTTTGTTGCTGAGTGGGAAATCGGTTCAAGAGAGATCAAGTTTTAATGAATAGATATCAGTGCATATTACAAAATGGCAAACATTAAAAATGATCTGAATCTTATAGCATTCTTAACACAAAAGTTTGATAAGATAAATGCTAGATTTGATGAGCAAAATGCTAAGATTGATGAGCAAAATGCTAAGTTAAATGCTAGGTTTGATGAGATGAAGCAAGAATTTGCTAGCATTAGACTAGAGCAGGTTAGTATAAACCTTCTATTGAAAAATGCACATGAAACATTGAGTGATTATCATGAAGATGAAAACAAATTGAAGCAGGATAATAGTAGTGTTAAGATACAGGATCAACTCATTCAAGTTTCTGACAATGTAGGCCTAGTTACTGTTGTTGAAAAAGTCAACCCTAATGAGATAGTAGAATTGAGTAAAGAAGTAGGTAGGGAGTTGTCTTCACTGAAAGTCAACTATCATGAAAGTAATATTGCTACATTGAAGGTTAGGAAAACTATAAACAAAGTGAATGATTACATGAGACAGGTTTCTGTAGAGGTTAGGAAAAATGTAAACAAAATGAATCTTGCTTTGAGTCAAGTTGATGAGTTCAACTTTCAACTGGAAATTGAAAAGGTGTATGCAATGCATTCTCAAGTGAACATGACTAACTTTTGTAGGCAAAACGGCTTTGTTGAAACAAATGAACCCATGAATAATATCATGTTCTTGAAGAAACAAAACGCAAAGTCTCCATTGATGTATTAGTATTCAAAGGTTGTTTCAAGTTGCTTATTTACAAGATGATGACAATGAATCACATGATGAAAGGGTATTCCCCAACACACAATGATTAGGAATCCTGTGTCATGCCGGGATTCAGAATAGCAATGACCGTAAATACTACGTATGGTAAGAGTCCATAATTGTATCTTTTTTCTTTCCTGTAGCCTATTTTTCTTGGCCCTTAATCTTTTCAAATTTCAATTCTTTCCTGTCTTTGTGAAATGTTCAGTAAATTTCTTCTATGATGCATATCTTAACCAATCTTGTCCATAGTCATTTAAATTTGTATTCTTCTGAAATAATATTAGAAGTTAAAATAGTAGCTTATTTTCCTAATCTTTAAATTGTTGATAAAACTTAACTTTTCTAAAATCTATCCATTGTTGTGTAAATAATTGTTTGCTTGTGGTATATTTTTTCATCATGTATTACATATTTTAATCATGTCTATTTTTTTTAGGTATTATATAAGGTAATTAGGTTTTTCAGAGAAAATTATGTCCCATGTTCTCATCTTTCATTGCATATTGTGCCATAAGCCATATGTAATTAGGTTATAGTTTTCTTCTGGGCTTTTAACCCATTTTGCATTTTATTTTTTCTTTGCTGTCCAATACTTTGGATTTTTGGTAGACAAGTAGGTGTGATTCTTTTAGAGGTGTGGGCGTGAACCACATACGGCTGGACTCGATTATCTGACCTACTTGTTTGCGATATAAAAACCTTAAGACTGCAACATCAAATGTTTGTAAAACTTTTGCATACTTTTGTTTTTGTGGTCCGATACTAGAGTCTGCTATCACATTGCCTTACAGACATCTAGGAACTATCCACCCAGTCACAATAGTCAACATTTTTTCCTTCACCAGTTGTTTTTGTGGGAGTGATAGCTCACAATTATAACAAATTAGAGTCATACTTGGAATTTACAAAATTCCATAGTAGTATATTTTATTAAATATACTTCCTCATGAAAGTTCAGTACTGACATGTAGGATAGGCTC
The DNA here is from genome assembly GCF_014356525.2 of Nilaparvata lugens. NCBI lineage: Eukaryota > Metazoa > Arthropoda > Insecta > Hemiptera > Delphacidae > Nilaparvata > Nilaparvata lugens. The sequence continues at coordinate 61,846,331 of NC_052506.1, read as the reverse complement.
TAATTAATCTTTCTCTTCTTTGTATTGTTTTAGGGAATTTATTTACCCAGTTTTCTTTTTCTCTTTTTTGTATTTTTTAGGGAACTTATTTACCCATTATTCATCTTGATCATCTTTGTATTATAATCTTGAAATGTTTGTACTTATTATACAGTCTTTAAATTATAAATTATGTTATTATAATAAATAAACTTCAAAATTTGAAAGTATTAATGAATTCTGTAGCCATATATATGTGATGTATTAATGAAAGTTAGCTTGAATAATAATGTTTTTATTGAATAAAAACGTTGTGTTATATTATAATTGAAATGAGTTGAAGGCTAAAATTTTTCTAAAGTGTTTTGTAATTGATATTTTTTTCAAATTTTAAAACTGTTTGTTCTATAAATTTTGATATGATTGATTATCGTTTGAAATGGATGCTGGAGTGTATGTAGAATTTTTAGTGGGGTTTGTTGATTAGAATTTTGCTGGTATGTGATTGTTTTTTGAGATGGAAACCCATTATTGCCTAAAGAAGGAATAACAGAGGTTATGACTTAGAGAGGCAGTAATGAGATAATATTTTTGTGATGATTAATAATGTTGATTGCCATAGATGCAAAATAATGATTAATAATGTTGATTGCCATAGATGCAAAAATAATGATTAATAATGTTGATTGCCATAGATGCAGATTACTTATGAATATTGTTTGCCTTTGAAGCAAAATATTATTGATGTTTTGAATGTTTTCTTGTTTAATGATTGATAGTAAAGTTTTGTCATGAAATGTAGCTTGTGTTCAGAACATTGAAGAGTCGAAATAAACTATAGTATCCGACAAACGATGATTAATAATATTAAATAATTTGCTTTCTATACAATTTTTGAACAAAATTAAAACTAAATAATTTTGAAACCCTGAATGATAAATCATAAATGTGAAATGAACTTGCTATAAATGAAATGTTATACTAAATGATAATGAAATGCAGATATATTATGAAATGATTGTGAATAGAAGATCAATTGTCTAAAATTATTGAAATATATATGAAATTAATTGTTGTTGTGATGATCTGATGTTTTTTACAATTTTGATAATGATACAGGGTGTTATGAAATTCTATTTCTATTTTGAAGAATGGATTAAATTTTGATATTTGAACAGTGAATAGATGGAAATGAAATTTTTTTTTATAGTGAAAATTTGTAATTGATATGTCCATATTTCACAATTTATGTATTGCTGACTGTATAATAGGATGTTAACAAATTTCAATTCATATATATTAAAAATAATTTTCATGTGTATTAGATTGTATTGATAGCCTAATCAAGATTTTCTTCTTAGTTTATAAGCATTTTAAGATAACAGGTACAGCACAGACATTAACATTGAAATAGTTATCATGTGAATCTCAAAATCAGCAACAAGTGAACGCCATGAAGAGTGTTAAGAACATTTGGGTGATTTTCGAACTAGTGTGACATAACTACGCCAATATCTACGCCAATATCTACACCAATAACTACACCAAAATCTACGCTGATGCCTACACTAATAACTACGCCAATGTCAACGCCAATAACTACGCCAAAATGCCAAAATCTGCGCCAATGCTGATGCCAACGCCAATAACTATGCCAATGTCAACACCAATAACTATGCCAAAATCAATGCTGATGCCTACACTAATAACTACGCCAATATCAACACTAATAACTACGCCAAAATGCCAAAATCTACGCCGATGCCTGTGCTGATGTCAATGCCTGCGCCAATGCCAATAGCTACGCCAATGCCTGCGCCAATGCCAAAATCTGCGCCAATGCTGATGCAATGCCAATAGCTAAGCCAATGCCTGCGCCAATGCTTATGCCAACACCAAAATCAACGCCGATGCCTGCGCCAATGCCAATATCTACGCCGATGCCTGCACCAATGCCAATGCCTGCGCCAATGCCAATGCCAATATCAACGCCGATGCCAAAGCCGACACCAAAGCATACGCCAATAACAATGCCAACGCTTATTGCTGACTTTGTATCTTGAACTTCAACACTACTACATTACCTGGAGGTAATTGCCATCCATGTTCACATTCACAACTTTGAATTCAGAATAACAGTCACAGTATCATGAAAGAATTGATTCAAAAATCCTCTCCTAAATTATTCCTGTATGCAGAACTCTAAACCTTGAAAGCTGAAAATATCAAAAAACCAAACCTTACCTAAATTGATCCTCACCTAAATTAATCCTGTATGCAGCATCTATCTCTTTTCCAAAAAACGAATTACATTGTCATTTCAAGCCTGAAATGTACATTGTATAATTATATGATACAAAATTTACGTGACTCTGTATCGAGTTTGGAATGCAGCCGTCTACTACAAGCATGAAGCAATGCTAACTGAGATGTCACCTGTATCGAGTTTGGTATGCAGCCGTCTACTACAAGCATGGAGCAATGCTAACTGAGATGTCACCTGTATCGAGTTTGGTATGCAGCCGTCTACTACAAGCATGAGGCAATGCTAACTGAGATGTCACCTGTATCGAGTTTGATATGCATCAGTCGACTACAAGTATCAGCCCAACACTACGTGCATTCAGATCAGCCCAACACTAACGTCATCACATTGGAGTCACACTTAACTGAAAATCATACTGAGTGCCTTAACGGACTGTTTTCCAAAATGTGCATCGAATAAAATCAACCGCGTCAATAGTGAAAGAAATGAACATTTTTTGATTTATTGAAATTTTATGTGAAAATTAAATGTAACAATTCATCAATTCATTTAAAAAAAAAAAAATATATAATAATAATAATAAATTTTTTATTCAACATACTAATTTTTTTTTATGCAACGAAAAAAAAATTTTTTATCTATTAAATTTATGTGCAATTTCAAAAAACTATTCTTTACATATTAAACTTTCTGTTGAGATATTTTCCTTTAAATTATAAAGCTAAATCAAAAGTAATATTGATATTCTATATTTTGAAATATTGTTTGGAAACATATAACAAACGCTATTGATGAATTTTTATAATAATTTTCAATATTATTGGATGACATGTAATGTTTTTCTAGAAAAAATTGTTACAGTTCTCGAATTTAAATTTCAACAATTTTCATTAGGGTCAATGTAATTTTTTTTCTTTAAATTTTCAAACAGTAAATTTTTTTATGTCAAGAGGGGGGTATTTGTAATATTACATTTTTTCTCACATTGGAATCGAATCTTCAATTCGAGATCTATGAAACTTTATAGTAAATATCAGAGTCATCAATAGACGGACAACTTTTCGACGGAGAATTTTTTATTGTAAATGATTGTTGCATTGTTCCATGGTGTCACCAAGGATGAGAAACAGAATAAATAGTTTATTTAAATAGAGAATATATATGAAAGTTTAAAATAACAGTTTCAAAATAAAGTTTTATTGAGAACAGATGTAGGGTGTGAATTCTAAACTTGTAAGTTATAAAATTTTGGTGACGTGTCTGTAATGTTGGAGGTGTCTCTGTTCTGACTTGTTTTTTGGCCTGTTCTTTCTCTCTAGAAAAATGGCTGGCTACGTGTGTTGTTGTAAAATTTTGCTCTGAATCATTTCGTTTATTAATGTTTTAAATTGAGTTTTAAAAAATTTTAGTGTTCTATTTTGTTCGTATATTGCTAGTTGTGTATTCAAGCCAATAGCCACTGTTTTTCAACTGTAAACTAGATAAGTATTTTAGTTCGTAGTTACTCTAAAAAATTAGGCTTATAAGATATAGTTCTTTGTGTATTTGTATAAATTCATCTGAAGATTATAAGTTCATTTGCTCTGAAAACTGGATTTCTCATTCATAGACGATAGATCCATTCATAATTTATCAAGAATCTATTACATTGGAGCCGACAACTATCCTTAGGTTAATAGGTGTTAAATGCTATTCCAACAGATTTAAGGAAAATTGGTAGCACGGCAGTTGGAAATGAAAATTGTAGAAATAAAAGTAGAACCTGCACACTTGCCTGCGAGACACCACTATGGAAGGACACTAAAATTTGTAGAGCACGAGACCCTTTATTACATTGTACTTTTCAAAGACTTAAAGTTTAAATTCATTTATTAATTTTCTATAAGACTTAGTGATGCTGCATTAAAGCAAAAGTCATTTAAATATTTATTTAATCCCTTGGAGAAGACGACTTCGGCCACCAAAAATCCAGGACTACCAGGAAATTCGGATCGCCGCCAACAGCTTATAAAAATTCAGCACGTGAGTGATAAATAGTCGAAATATATAAAGTTAGGGTGCCCTCAGTGCTTCCAGTGAAACAAATATAAAAGCTAGCTCGTCAGAAAGGTTATAAATATTAAAAATTAATATAAATCTTGTGCAAGTCTCAAGAAGGTATAAGAAATATTTTATTGAATAAGAATAAGTCAATTTATATATTCAAAGGTACACAGATTAAAGGAATATTAAATTTTAATCTTGTAATACAAATGCTCACTCAATCATTGATTTTATTTAATATCGGGGCACCCAACTTCGCTCGTTATTTTTATTTTTTATTGATAAGCAGAACACGATTCTCTAAAATGATCGGTGTGTTTATATTTTGCTGTGTTTATATTTTACAGCTGGCTATACGTCAGCTTATGAATTTCGGGGATGCGATATTTTGATTTTCCACAGAGTCACTCGCTCACCTTTTACTATCCACAGACGACGAAAGTCTCAGCTGTTTCAGCCAAGGATGAAAATTATCCTTTTAATGTCGTTCAGCGAGTTTTCTCAAGGATGAGACCTAGTGCAATCGAATTTTTATATCATAAACCTACTACGGTATGTTTCAAAATTTCGTGAAAATCGTTAGAGCCGTTTTCGAGATCCGTTGAACATGAATGAATAACTATAAATATAAATAACCAAATATAAAAAATAAATATAAATAACCAAATATGAAAATATATATGGTACAAATATTGCTCGCTTAATATAATAGGATATGACTCTTCCATGATAAAGCAGAGTCAATGATCAAGCCAAGGTATTTAATAGTGTTTACAATATCAATTTTTATACAATCATAGTTATCAGTGCACAAGAAGCTGTGGTAGGTGTGGATAGGTCTCTATCAAAATATGTTCCCTTCTCAAATTGAAGATCATATATTTAGTTAGAACTATACGGTTAATTTACCGTAAAGTATAATATCATCCTATTATGAGTATAGACCTATCCATATGAAGCATAATGGGCCTATATTGACAAACCCACACTCATTAGGTAAGGGAAATTTAAAATGAATACAGGTACAGTACAATATAAAATGCCCTCTAAATCGTATAAATATCATCTTAAAATAAACCACCACTAAGTTTTTGGTTTTATAATTGTTTTAGTGATGGATCAAACAATCTCTCTAAAAAAAGTGTGAGAACCTTGCATAAACTTATATCTATTTAATCTAAAATATCAGATACCGTTATGGGACTACTGAGACTGTGACAACCACTACCCCATAATAGCCTAAATACCTAGGTGTAGTCGTGAAACAAACTTGTACGGCACCGGTATATAAGGTAAACCCAATGTACTTAGAATCTATTCTAGGTACCTTGGGTAAACCTATTTGGGTCTAAAATTTATGGAAACTTCGAATAAAAATCTGGTGTGGCGCACTCACACAACTTTCCTTGCCGTTATGAAAATTGATCACCTGACGCTAGTGTTCACGTGCGTCTCAAGTCTACTATTCAAAGATCTGAGCCAGCTGGTGACAGGACAATATCGCTGGAGACACACGTGGTCTGCTATCCCTTCATAGTGGATGATTTAATAGAATCAACAGTAAGTTGCCAACAGTTTGCAATTGAATAATCACATTTTCTCGTTTCGAGCTTATTTTCAATTTTAGGTGAAAATGTTACTGGACATTAATTGTAGAGATTTTCATGCTCAATCTTTTCCTTTTGGATGTTTCTGTTTAAATTGTATCTGAAGCCTGATAATTGAGAATCTAAAATCAAACTTTGCATAAATGGGGTGGAGCTCCTGAAATTTTTACAGATATGGGACTTGTGGCAGTTTATATAGCTTATCAATGACTATTTTAGGTATAAATTTGATCAAAATCGTTGGAGCTGTTTTCGAGGAAATCGCGAAAACCCCTGTTTTTGACAACATTTTAGCCGCCATCTTGAATTGCATTTGATCGAAATTATTGTTCGTGTCGGATCCTTATATTGTAAGGACCTTAAGTTCCAAATTTCAAGTCATTCCGTCAATTGGGAGATGAGATATCGTGTACACAGACGCACATACACTCATACACACACACATACAGACCAGCAATACCCAAAAACCACTTTTTTGAACTCAGAGGACTTTGAAACGTATAGAAATTTTGAAATTGAAATACCTTAATTTTTTTCGGAATGCAATACTTTCCTTAGGTAGGTAGGTACCTATGGTAATAGGGCAAGGAAAGTGAAAATATACCGTATCAAAGAAAATTCAAATTTTAATTTCTTAGTTCAAGATAATTTTCTCTATGTTTTTGGGATTAAGTAAGTAAGATATTGTAAATAACATACTGTATTTTTAAGAACTGCAATGCACAAAAAGTAGAATTTCAAGCTAAAATAATTGAGTATTAATTGAATTAATTAAATTATTATTCACCTACCCAGAATTAGACCCATATCAATCAAAAATGAGAAAAATAATGATAAATCAGAAAACACATTTAGATATAGGTAAGGAAATAAAGCCAATCTATTTTTTCTAAAAATAGTAGAACTGGAAGAACTGATAAATTATTTTCATTATGGAAATTGAAAAAAAGGAACTGATTCAGGTGAAACTCACCTGTTTATTCCAGAGAAAAAGTTTGAAACATGAAGTATGCCTACATGAAGTGACCTACCTTATGTGAACTAGCAGTACGCTAATTAGCCCTGTCCGAAGCATGTCAGTTTGCAATGCAATAAGTGTTAACTTATAATCTATTGCTTATTTTTAATCAATAATTATAGCTAATTGTATGCTTTTCAATCATGAAAATTTATTCCTTTTTTCAAATAATATCTTATTGATGGAATAAAATATTTGGTAATTTGCTAGCAAGATAAATCAAGAATCAAGGTGTACCTACCTACCTACTTTGAAATGAATAATAATAACAGAGAGTATAATCACAATCTGATTATATCAAGTCACTGTATCTGAATGGATAGGTACCGTAATTGGATATTTTTCTTATATAGAGGTTATACCCCTCATAAAAAAAGGAATGAAATCAAATCAAATTGTTTTTTATTATCATGATTTCAGGGTACAAATATTCATATTATACAACAACATTACATCTTCTGAAACCAAACAATCATAAATAAAACTTAGGTACAGTTGAACTAAAAAATTAATCATTATAACTAAATCTAGTTGTTATTATATCGTAGCTCCAGAAAATACAACATTATATTTTAAAAAACTTCATGAAAACTCTCCACAAAGGCAAAGCCTGTGTGTGGAACACACTTATGAACATACTGTAATTCAAAAATTGAATTCATTAGCACAGTCAACTTTGCGGTTTGGAATTGTTAGTTACTTCACGGTATGGATATTATTTATTTTATTTATGAAATAGAATTATAGTACTCTTTTTTGGAATTAATCAAAGAATAGATTAAAAATAAAAATTATAACATAGTTAAATAATATAAAATACAAGTTATAATTTGTATTTTTAATCTATTATTTTATTAATTTCAAAAAACGGTACTATAATTCTATTTTATAAATAAACATAAGTAGCCCTGAATTCATACATTTTAAGAAGATATTTTTATCAAACGCCTCATCATCACCTCTGATATTAACATCAATTTTTATTATAGCAAGGTTGTTAATAGGAAAATTACTGTTCCAAAATGAGGGAACCTCTCACCATTACCATGTCAATCATGAATGTATTCAGTATAGAATTGTTTTTTTTTTCAAGAATCCTGTACAGTAAGTTTACTGTAGTATTCTGACTCTGGTGTAGTTAATAATTTGATTCCTCAGTAACAAAAATCATATTTCAAATGGTACCAGAGCTTTATTTCCTTACTGAATAGCTTACTCAATTCATTATTTCATTTGCAATTCCCATTCGCATTCAGTGGTTCAGTTCCTCTCGAATCGTGTAACTGCGTGCACGCGTCAACGGGTCCACTGAATTTGACGAATGAAAAGTTATTCAAGTGAGTTGTGTTTGTGATAGTTGCATAGTTGGTTCCAGTTTTTATTTACTGTATTACGTTGAATAAATTATTACTTCATACTTAATTCTATCGTTCTATCTCTAAGGTTTTAAAAAAGGTTCTAAAAAAGGTTTTTATAAACTATTATCTTCATTATTCAAATTATTCATGAATCTTAAGACTAGATACTACTTACTAACTCTAGTTTTAGCTCTAAAGGTTGGATTCTATATTTGTAGCTTAAAACTTAATTCTTGACTTGAATTGTAGAATTCAATCGAGAACAAGTTCAATTTTTTCAACTAAGCTATGTAATTCACTCACGAAAGATGCAAGTTTACATTAGAGTTTAATGCTTGGTATTAAGGGAGAAGGGGGCTGGAGAAAGGTGGTACGATTTTAGAAGAGGGGCCCGGAATTTTTTTGCGGGGGGCCCGGTTTGGAAGCGTTACGCCACTGCAGACTATAGCTTAAAATATACGTGCTGAATAAGATACTTGATTTAAAACACACACACACACACACACACACACACACACACACACATATATATATATATATATATATATATATATATAAATTAAAACAGGAGACACGATATAAATAGATTGAAAACACTTAAAAACTTACATTAGAAATAGGTGAAATTTTCGGAGACTGTGTCTCCTTTCTCAACCGAGAAGACTGCAGTTTTGAGTGGTATATAACTCACTCAAATCTTAAATATCCTGTTTGTAACCGCCACCTAAATACCCCATAATGTCTCCTGAATCTGTACCCTTTTTCTCTCCATCCGTCTGCACAGCGTAATCTGTGGTTTCTGCTGCTACATTTGAGGCTCCATGCGTACTTTGTGGTCACACAACCGTTGGATTCAAAACTGCAGTCTTCTCGGTTGAGAAAGGAGACACAGTCTCCGAAAATTTCCCCCATTTCTAATGTAAGTTTTTAAGTGTTTTCAATCTATTTATATCGTGTCTCATGTTTTAATTTTTATTACAAACTTTAAAATGTCTTCTGTTATGTGCTATATATATATATATATATATACATAACAGAAGACATTTTAAAGTTTGTAATAAAAATTAAAACATGAGACACGATATAAATAGATTGAAAACACTTAAAAACTTACATTAGAAATGGGGGAAATTTTCGGAGACTGTGTCTCCTTTCTCAACCGAGAAGACTGCAGTTTTGAATCCAACGGTTGTGTGACCACAAAGTACGCATGGAGCCTCAAATGTAGCAGCAGAAACCACAGATTACGCTGTGTATATATATATATATATATATATATATATAGCACATAACAGAAGACATTTTAAAGTTTGTAATAAAAATTAAAACATGAGACACGATATAAATAGATTGAAAACACTTAAAATATATATATATATATATATATATATATATATATATATAATATATATATATATATATATCCTTTTAATTATTATTTCATTTTTTTTTAATTATTTCAACTCATGTATAATAAAAATGAAACCCATTGAATATCAGTTCTGTTCCGTCCAATTACTCGCAGAGTGCCATCCCACTAAATGTTACCGTATACAGTACCTACCTACAGTGCTACAGATACTGTACCTCGGCCTTACATTACCAATATTTAGCCTTCTCCCTGCATCCCGATTACTGAGATGAAAAGCTGTTGTGACTGTCTTGGTTGGGTTGGGTTTCAGGTGCCATGCCTTGAAGTATTCAACAGAGATCTGGAAAATTTGGCAGAATACTTCAAGGCATGGCACCTGAAACCCAACCCAACCAAGACAGTCACAACAGCTTTTCATCTCAGTAATCGGGATGCAGGAAGAAGGCTAAATATTGTTTTCTGTGGAGAGAGACTGACACGTACATCAGGAAGCTCCTCGATACCTAGGTGTGCGACTTGATAGGTCTCTAACATACCGCCATCACTTGGAGGGTGTAAGAGACAAGTTAAAGACCAGAAACAATATTATAAGCAAACTGGCTGGAACAACCTGGGGTTGCAATGTGGGAACGCTGCGAACATCCAGTCTTGCCTTGGTGTACAGTGTGGCTGAATACTGCTCACCTGTGTGGGCACATAGTGCACATGTGGGAAAGATCGATGTGCAGCTAAATGAATCCATGAGAAAAATCAGTGGCACATTAAGACCAACAGAGACCAACTGGCTACCTGTGCTTTGTAATGTCCTGCCACCAGACCTCCGCAGATTGAATAAGACAAGACAACTTGTTAACAGGGTTGTCTCAAGGAATGAGTTGCCAATAGCTAAAGAGCTAAATAATGCACCAGCAAGACGGCTACAATCTAGGAGGTATCTGAGATTAGATGATCAGAATGGTCAGGATATTGAAACAATTTGGAAGGCAAGGTGGTCCTCCTCATCAGTAAAGAATAAACACCTAATTGAGGATCCAAATGTACAGGTGCCAGGGACACTGCTTGGCCGCCGGCAGTGGTGCTGTTTGAACAGGTTCCGGACATCTACTGGAAGATGCGCCCAGTCTCTTGCCTTATGGGGTTTTACACCTGACCCATACTGTGAATGTGGCGAGATACAGACAATGGAGCACTTGGTTTCGAACTGCCCTCTGTTCCCATGTGAGGGAGGATTGCAGGAGGTGCATGCGGCAAGTGATATGGGGCTTAAATGGATCGAAGGAGTATTACAGAGAATTGACATTTGAGGCAGACCCATAGAGGCCATTCCAAAATATGCAGTACCTACCTACAGTGCCACAGATACTGTACCTCGGCCTACTTGTTATGTCAACATGAAACCACATAACAAGCAATTATTAATTATCAGCATTGATTATAACAGTAGTACACAGGATCAAGATTGTGGAGGAAAAAATCTTTGGATATGTTTATTACAAAATTCTAACAGTGCTCTAGATGTTTTAGTTGGTGAATTTGGTCACTGTCTTTGAAGAATGTGAAAATTTTGCAGTAGAGTTTTCTCACGATTCTGATACAATACGGTACCTATTGTTGATTGACATTAAAGCCTATGCCTGCCTATTATGACTTCAATTATAAACTATATAGTTTATTAGCTTGAATTGGTATTTCTAGTTCATTATTGATTTAGACACATACATTAGCCTACCTAATTCATCTAATTATTGTAGAATTTTCTGATGTTTTTTAGAAGTAAAATGAATGTTGATGATTCTATCAAGCTTTATCTTCCAATTTCAAAAACTTTACAAAATTCTTTTTGAAAAATGTTTTCCCCGATTGTTTATCGAGAATAATTTTTACCTTAGGCCTACTTCATATTCGACAGTCGTAGATCATTTTCAGTTATAGTAATCCTAGAGACTTGTGTACTAATATTCTAGCCTCATTTCATCTCTAGCTGGTGTTTGCTCTTGTAATAATTCTGAAAAATCTTCTTATTCCCCAAAAAGTCATGAATTTCTTTTACCAACATATATTTGGCTTCATGTCAGAATTTTATAAGAGTAGGTACACCGTGTATTGGAATTTTGAAATAATGTACAGCCTAATTAAATTTTATTGTATCATATGCCACACCATAGAAACGAAATCTTGAATTGATTGGAACGGTATTTTTTAGTTGAAGCATCAGCAAAGTTGATTCGAGCTTATTCAATTGTTTTGATGATAAAGTATTGTTTGGCATTTGCTTCAATTGATCCAAATAATCAATCAAATCATATTACATGGAAGCTTCAGAAGAATCAAACCGAGCTCAACATACGAGTAGTAGGCTACAATGGTTTTGACAAGTTCCATAGACGATTCGACATCAGCAGTTACATACAGAAGAGCTGTCATCATAATATTCAGCTGAATTATCAATAAAACTTTCCGACTTCCAATTAAAAGTTATGATGTTTACTATATTATTATTATTGTCTATGAATTCTACAACTGTTGTGCATAAACAAGTATTTCTAGTTTCTAGTACTTTGCATGGATTGGGCAGAAGTACGGTATAAGGCAGGATAGAACAAAATGATATAAGGTTTTAAAAAGTGATCCGATGAGAATAGGTATGTATTATAGTTTCGGTTTGAGGATTTGATAAAACTTCATATAGTAATATACGAAAATAACCATTCGTGAAAATATTTGTTGAGTTCAAAACATTCCATCAAAAGAGTATCATGAAAAGTTGGATGCCGTAGCATAAATGCGAACAAAAATTTTGCATGTCATTTTAGGAATCAAAAATTAGAATGCTATAGTAATATAATGGTTATTATAGTGGCTTTAAAAATTACGAGTAATATTATGAGTTTCTGTTTTTTATAGAATATCTAAATGAATTACATAATATATTTAGAAAAAATCATTTATTTCATCACAATACAATTGTATGCAATTACTGTGAATATTTGTAATAAAAGTATAGTTTTGTAATAAAATTATCTTATAGCTATATAAAAATCAATATTATTGTAAAATTTACAATTTTCTAAACAGTGTTTCGGATACTCTTAGTCCATAAACAATAAAGATTAATTGATATTAGGCCTATACTATAAAAAATGGTTAATAGCTTATCACTAGTCAATTTTTACACTTCAATTTCAGGAAAATACTTGGATTGACAACGTTTTAGTAGCATTGCACAATCTGGTTAGTAGAGCATTCTATTCTAAAGCTTCATACACATTATATTATAAAGAGTATAAATAAAAAAATATAACTTGCAGTACTGTAAAGTATAAAAACCGTTCTCATGAAAATTGATGAATAGGTACATGTGTAATCTACACATAAGAATCTACAGCATTTTTAAAAAGTGCAAATGAAAAAATAAAATCTTTTATAAAATATAATTAATTATTCTTAATAAAAATAGGATGTAAGCTGTTGATGATAAGCTGTGATGATACACTGTAAGCTTTTTGTTTTTATAACAACTGAATACTATGATAAATTACTACCCCACAATTGAGTTTCAAATGTAGAGTATCTTTTAGCTATGTTGATGTAAAACGTTAATTTATGATTTCTATGTTACCTCACCTCTTACAATTTTTTTATAAAAAGAATTGAAGGTGATAGAGTATCAGATTAATTATTCACTTATGAATAATTTATAATAAAGCAGTGCATTGGCTGCGCTATAAAGGCAACTATTCAGAAATTGACTTGGTGACTGACACAAATCTAACCTCAGTAATTCAAATTCAATCAATATCAGAGAGTTTCCAGTATCCAATGCGAAATTGTGAAAAATATTTGAAAGATTTTCACAAGTGCTATCAGGTTTTGGAAAAAGCTTCAAAATTGTGACTATTATGAATATCAATGATCGTTGAAGCAGACGGTCTATTCTCTATTGTCATAGAATAGATACCGTACTAGCTTAATTAAATTGCAAGATTTTCTACAAAAAATAAAAATTTTGATTCATTGCTGTTTGGCATTGAGCCATTTAATTAGTTGAAGTCATTCGTTTCATCGTCCAAGAAAATCAGTGGAAATATCAAGCAAGTTCTCAAAATGTTCCTATTATATTGAATTTATAATGTTTGCCTTCAACTGAGCAATACTCAAAATAAAAAAAAAATATTATAGAAACATTATAAATATTACCGGTATTTTCCTAATCGTATTTTACTCCTACATTTTTCATAAATTCTGATATTATAGACCCGAGTTCATCTAGAATTTTGTACAATGCTCGCGAATTGCTTGTTTGCTACGATATATTTTAACTCAAAAATATCTTAAATGAAAAATATTTCAACTCTTTCATCTAGAATAGAATACAGTTCAATTAATCTCCATTACTGTATTATTCCTCTACTTTTCAGGTATCTTCAACTCTTTTAAGAAAACATCATTCAAGACTATTTCTCAAAAATATTTTTTCCATTGAACATTAAAAATAAAGTGCGGCACAGAAATATTCATTATCAATTCCAGACCATCAATAATAGTTCAAACTATTAAGAGACGTCATACCCTTCTTAAAAGTTCTCTGTAAGCTCTCTAACTCCAATGAAATATTAATAACTTGAAAATACTACCTATTGAAAGAGAAAATATGATACTAGTTTTAATCATTACAGAATAAAAATTGATAGGGTGGGTACCTACTACATCACAGATCATTAAATTCATTAAATATTTTGTATTACAGAACCAAAAACTAACAATGTCCTTAGTTCCTAGCTCAAATTTCTGCCTTTGTTCTTTGGTGATAGCAGTGGCATTATTTTGTAATAGAAATGGATTAATAGTGAGATATGAAGAGTCATGGTGACAAACCTCCTAAAGATCAAATAAAAGAATACCTAGTAAACAATTGTGAGGTGGGAAATTATAAATACTTTTCAATTTTGATAGGAACTTATGATTTTCTCAGAGTACTATTGAACTTGCATTATTGAATAATAGTCAACTTGAACTTAAGATTGATTGAAAAATTTAATTATTTTTGAATTACCCACATATGAGCTCATATTTTGCATTTAATAATTATAATATAATAAATTCAACAATATAATTAAACGATTTCCAAGATCATGGATTTATAATATAGAAATAAAAACTAGAGTCAGTAGTTAATACAAAAAGTAAATCTAATTTTATTAATACTTGACTCACATAATTATGATGTGAGTCAAGAGTAAGTTAGTGGGTTTAACTTATAGCCTATCAACTTCGAGATTATACAAAAATATGTTGAAATTCAACAAAATGCAACGAACAAATTGATGAGTTCAATATTTGTAATCACTGAGCTAGATCAAGGAATCTATAATAGATTTTATTAAGAATACATTGTATTCTAGATTCCTTGATCTAGATGATGATGATATTCTAGTTTGTCCATTATTCATCGAACTACGGTATCGAACAAATTAATAAAAGGGCATGAATGAATCTTCTTCTTAGATTTTGTTTTTAAGTGCGGTATGAAGCTTAGGATACAATTAACTAAAAATATATTCATAATGGATCAATAACATTTTTAATAAAATTATACTTCTAAAGCCAGAATTATGGCCTAAATATATATATGCTATTTCAACAAGCATAATATTTCTATATTAGTATATCGGATCGATAATAAATTTCAAACTTCTCTTCGGTATCTTATGAAAGTGAAAAAAGCAGTGCTAAAATAACTGTAAATTAGTATTGTGAATGAAATTTTTCACTCTGCCGTTTCTCTCGAGATGACATATTAAATGAAATATGTAGGCACCGGTAACTTATGTAAAGTGGGTAATTATGATTTTATATGAATAAATTAACTGACCATAAAAGAATCGAATCTCATGATCAAAGCTCCAAAAGTTTAAAAAATCTATGCATGGAATTTTATTTGGGAATAGAAACTGTAGAATTTTCTATCTTTTAATAAGAATAAGCTATCAAAATATAATCTTGATGTGTACGGATGTAAAAGAAACTTATAACCGATAGTTCATCGTCTAGAAGTGAAATGAAATGAAATTTATTTCAAAAAAACATTACAAAGAAATAGAAAAACAAAGAGGTAACTTACTTATTGCATTAGCATGCATATTACAAGTTGATGTTAAATGTAGGTAGGATATTATAGGTTACTGAAAAGAAAGTAACATTGCTGCCAGGAATAATCACTATGTATATGTATAATAAATAATTATATGTTAAATATGATGGAATATGATACTTGCATAGGTTTAAATCCTGTGCGCAGTTAGCGCACAGAAGTTGGTGAAAATGTCACATAATAGTAGAAGTTACCCAAAATTGGTTCATCTTAATATTATTTTAATCATTTAGAGAAACAACTTATGAGTTTTATTGCAGAAAATGGTATTTTACTCTTCATGATCAGTGCAGAAATAGCCACTTTTCATTCAGTACCGCCAATTAAAACCTTCTTTAACAAATTACATCCCAAGTTGAATATTATGAACCTCATTCTATAAAATATCACGACTTGCACTTTACTGAAAATATTCTGACATCTTACTCAATTTTGATATTTCTTTTGGAATGCATTCCACCTAATAAGTCTCAGCCTGATGAAACTCCTCAGCCTGTTAGGAAAAGGCTCTTCTACCCTATAGCTCCTTTATTATTTTGTTAAAACAATCCAGAAACAGAAAACCCAAAAAGTGAGTGAACTGTTGTAGTTTACCATAGTTTACGGTGCAAAACAAGTCACATTTTACATAGATTTTTCAATAAGAAAACAGCAGTTTTCAACTTTGAAGTTCTATATAGCCTACATATAGCATACGGTAGCTTATATGTTCAAGTTTTATTCTCAATCTATTTTGCTTGATAGAATTACGTTTTGTTGAGAGAAGCAGAAAAAGAAAAAACAATAATTAAAATTATTTTTACGCATAGTTCGATGAATTTTGTAATAATTAAGCCTAGTCATAAAAATTTCAATGGAAAATAACAGCACAATACCGTATTCATTGAAATTGTGGTGTGATTCACTTTCATTGTCCATTTCATTACAATTCATCAAGTCTGTTTAAAACATAAAAATAATAGAGTTCTTTTGATAAAGGTAAAGCTACCCACATACTTTTTCTTGACATATAATTTATATTATATGATGTGACCAATTTGGGCCCAAGTAGTGAAGCTCCACCTTTATTACAACACTTTTAAAAACAGACTCTTTTGATTGATGATCAACTCTTAGGGCCGGCTTCCGAGTTCGGGATTTAGCTAAGTTCTAGACTTTAAACAGCTGGAGTCAGAAAATTGGCTTTCCGAAACGGGGCGTAGTCGCAGTTTTAGTGACAATCTTAATTTTCTCATTTCTATAATAAATTGGAAACGTTTTTCCTTGACGAAATTAAACATTTCTAAATGATACAAAATAGCTAAAACGTTACTCTATTTTCTCTGTATTTCATTTTGTGTTAAATTTTCTAGTTTTTCGAAATTTAATATAAACGTGACTACGACTACGCCCCGTTTCGGAAAGCCAATTTTACTGACTCCAGCTGTTTAAATTTTAAATCTCGAGCTCGGAAACCGGCCCTTGGACTTCCAGTGTCAATAAAAACTTGACCACAATTATTAAAATATCTACGAGAGTTCCATTAGCTATATTAACAATAAACTATGCAGTTCGTTTTGTTGTTTATGATCCGATCTGACAGATTTTTGAGTATAACAGAGACAAAAGAGCACATCCTACTACTTCAATTTTTTTAAAATTCGTTGTTGGGGAATCAACCAGTTGAAACCGACAATTCCAGTGTTACCAAAGCCAATCTTCTTCATTGATGAGCATAAACTTCAAATCCAACACTACTGTAGTGTTGTTGGTCAACTGGTGAGACGTTATTTTTGCTCCAAATTGGCAGTATTATTAACTTTTCAGCCATGTATTATCGTAGCCGGCCTTGAATGGGGTTTCTGCCGTTGTCATTGCTGATTGGAGGTGTCAGCGGCATGATAGGTGACTGAAGAAGGAGTGGTGATCGAGATGGAGATCACTGCCGAAGACCGATTGCTGCTACTGCCGCTGGTTGAGTCGCTGATGGTCGTGGAAAGGCTGCTTGGTGGCGTAGTGGCTCTGTCATCACAAATGACTGTCATTGAATGTCAAACTCGCGTCCTGAAAATAATCCAACACAACTGTCATCAATAAACAACAAAATGAGGAAAAAGGAGTATTTATTAAAAGTATTATAGTGGCCCGTAGCAATCAGTTCTCCTGCTATCAAACCAAAAGGGCACCGTACCTAATATAATGCAATTCCAATATTCATAAATGAACATCTAATTGAAAATTACTTTCAATTGTTGGGACTTGGGAGTCAGCATATTGATCAGTTGTTAAAGAAAGAATGAGTAATTAATTGCTGATTTGTACGGCGAGTGTGTTGTGCATCAATGTACTCAAAAATGTTGATGAACTTCATTTTTACATTGGTCTATAAAATGAATTATTTTCATGTTATGGAGTTGAAGGTCTACCATTGTCATAGCCCACTTTATTAATTTCATATCATAGTCAATTCATAGCGTAATTTGTAATGATAAAAAACAAATAATACATCAAGATGAGTTTCGAAAAGTAGAAAATCAAGTACTGTAACCACTAAAACTGAAAAGATTAAGTTGAAAGAGGAAATACACCAGGCATAGATTTGTATTGTTCCTCGCCTCATCACCAAAATTGACTAAACGTTTGAGAGCATCTTCAGAAAGAATAGTTTGTTGAAAATAAAAATAAAAGTAAATCCAATAATCAGGCTACCGGTGCTTAATGTACAAATTAATTATTCAAAAGCATGTAAAAATATAAAATACCTATCTAAAAATTAGCATACATAGGAAACTAGCATAAACCGAACCTAAAAACTAGATTTTAATATTCTGAAACTATTTTGTTAAAGTACCGTCATTTAGTATAAAATTTATTCAAAATTCAGAAAAAAGTTACTTTGGTATTTGGTATCACTTAAAAAATACTGTACATGTTTAATACATTGTTCTCTCATAGTTGCAATCTTTCTTCCCCTTCAATCCAGTTAATAATAACTTACTCATACAATGTTCCAATCTTACATGAACCAAAAAATGAGTAGCCCAGTTTCAAAACTCGTTATCTCCATTTTTTTCAATTTCCAGTTAAGACCGCCATTTTGTTCTCTGGGTTCATATACAACTATTCCCACTTGTTAAATGCTACAGAACACGTTAAAAAGGTATGAAAATGGCCGTCAAAGTTTGAATACTGCTGCAAAACTCGTCATGTGTACCCCACGTACTGCTGCAAAAGCCGTTATAGTTACTAAACGAATACTGCAACAGAACTCGTTATGTCTCTATGGAGTAGAATGTATTGAATTCCTTACTGCTGCAAACCACGTTATGTTTTTCAATGTATTCAGTTGTAATAATCTTCTAATACAAATGCATATTTTGTATAGTTTCTATTATAATTTGACCACTATAAAATTTTTACACTTGAAGAGATTTTAAGTTGACTTTAGACTTTATTTGGTGAATCATGAAATTTATATCTGACAATCAATATTTTCATTTGCATCTCAATACGGACTTCCTATGTGTTTAGTCATGCAGCATTTATTATTCCGAAAACATATTCTCCTTAATCAATTGGTAGTGATATTTATCAGTAAAGTGTTGAATTAGAAAAAAAAGATAGGTCA
The DNA here is from genome assembly GCF_014356525.2 of Nilaparvata lugens. NCBI lineage: Eukaryota > Metazoa > Arthropoda > Insecta > Hemiptera > Delphacidae > Nilaparvata > Nilaparvata lugens. Next base: position 61,826,930 of record NC_052506.1, on the reverse strand, counting down.
AATCAGTGTTTCAAAGATGAATTTATTTTTTGATAGTTGTTGATTGTCAATAGATAGTCCGGGAAATATGTGATGTACATGAATCACACAGAATTCCATATTCTTTCCATCTTCCATTTTAGGATGAATATAAACTAAGCTAAATTCAAAGGGTGAATGATAATTAAAAGCTAATTAAAAGGTGAAAGTAAATTCATGAGGTGAATAATTTTTTCCAACATTTTCCAGTTTCTCAATGTTGGGGGAGTGATAATTTTTTGTATAGCTCTTCTAAGGGTGGGCACACACCAGTTAGTCAAGACAAGACTAGTCACGATTAGGCACAATACTTCACATAGTTGCTTATGAATGCTACGATTTTTGATTAAACATGTGATGAATGATATTATTCATCAACCTATAATTTTTTGTTGAAAATAAAAATAAAAGTAAATCCAATAATCAGGCTACCGGTGCTTAATGTACAAATTAATTATTCAAAAGCATGTAAAAAATATAAAATACCTATCTAAAAATTAGCATACATAGGAAACTAGCATACCGAACCTAAAAACTAGATTTTAATATTCTGAAACTATTTTGTTAAAGTACCGTCATTTAGTATAACATTTATTCAAAATTCAGAAAAAATTACTTTGGTATTTGGTATCACTTAAAAAATACTGTACATGTTTAATACATTGTTCTCTCATAGTTGCAATCTTTCTTCCCCTTCAATCCAGTTAATAATAAATTACTCATACAATGTTCCAATCTTACATGAACCAAAAAATGCAAAGCCCTTGAAAATCATTTACAGAACTTCTGATAAAATAATCATAATTGGATGATTATTTTCTTATTCAATTACAAAAAAATCATTGAGTAATATTTTGTAAAATAGCATCATAGTACCCTTTTTCAAAATATTATCATCTTCATCGTCTTCAGGTTATTAAAAATAAAATTCAAATAAACTTTTTTCTATAACTTTGTTATTTTAAATATTAATTTCAAAAAGGCGGGTACTGTAATGCCAATTTTTATAAATAAAAATAAGTAGTCCTGATACATTTTTAAAACATCATTGGGCTTTAATATATTATTTCTCATCATCTAACTTATGATTTATTCATATTTATTATCATTCTGATTTAAATATATCAATGATTAATTTAATTATTATTTTTTTTATAGATTTCATTCCAGGTTCCACAAGGATATGATGATGTAATCATCTCAGTTGATGCTTTCAAAACAATGAATTTGAAAATACACATTCATAAGTAAACGAGAAGTAGAAAATACATTAAAAAGTATTGAATAATTATGTAAAAACTGCACAAATTGGCATTTTTAAAGGTTAAATAGAAAATATATCCAAGTTATTGCTACCTAATGAGTAGGAATGCAAAAAATGGAATCGATAAAAAGTCGATAAATATTTGATGCTAATAAATGGAGAATCAAAGACTAGGATATGCATGTCAGAAAAAATCACACAATCAAAGTTCTTCATTCAATAAGAGTTATGAGTAAGGTGGTATGTGGCATGAGTTAAGATCAATTTCATAATAATTCTCTTCAACTGTATTATACAATAGTCTTATTTGAAAAAATTATATTCAAACCCTCACTAAAATACGGTATGAATAAAAATGCAAAGATTGAATAATGCAGTAACATTCTTATTTTTATGATTCAATTAATATAATAGCAATTAATGTCTAAGCTCTCAGGCCTATGATTAAACATTTAAGAGGAATGAGCAATCAAATTAAGGAAAATAGTGTTCATTTCCTTATCCAGGTGTATTCCAGGAAAATTTGATCTAATTATTGGAATTATGAGTCATTTGAGAGGAGCAAGGCATGTATATTCTCCAAATATGGAGATCAATGAGGATAATGAGATTAAAAGACAAAATAAATAATAATTTGAATAATTATATTTATATAAAAATATTTATTCAACTTGCGATTTCAATTCAATTCTGAATCATACCTGGTTTGATTTTTTATTTAATAAACACCATTCCAATAAAAAAATTGAAAAAAGTGAATAATTTGACCTACTACTGTACCTACGTCGTTGAGTAGTTGGCATACCTTTCTAATAATCGCGGTTTTGGGGCTCAATTCTCGGCTAAGTCTGACATTTTGTCATCTTATTCCAAGTAGACTAAACTGATCATTCCCTAGGCACAAGCATCACAATTGATTAAAAAATGATAAAAATTCAAAGTGTGATACGGTATAAAAATAATTTCAATATGGATATCATGATTGAAATTGTATTACATGAAAACAATAGTCCTGTAGAAAGCCTCTCTGTTGAGTACAAAGAAACAAACAGTATAAGTAGGTAGGCCTACAGCAAATTTCAAAATCTATAATCAACTGATTTATAATATAAGAGTTGTATTGTTTTTTCTAATTGAATGGCATTTGCTGCTATATATCCAGCCTACTGGTATTTTTGCTCTTCATATAATTTGTCTATAATCGTCTGATACTGATAATTTAACTCTTCTATAGCCAGACAGGCTGATATTCTATCAATTTATGAAGAGGTATCTACATGGGATTTTAATGTCTGAACAATCAAGCTATTTTGGAAAATGCTGAGTTAGGGAACTATACAAGAGGCTATCAACATTGGATGCGATTCAATAATGAATATGGTTTTTCTATAGTACCTATTTGAATGAGTCTTTTTAAATTGTTGCTACAAAAACATTTGTGCTACGTTTGGAACATACTGGTGTATCAGTCAAACTCTTGAGGAAATATCATCATGCACAATATATCATAGATTTTATAGCATAGTATATCATAGTTATTTTAGAAAACATTTTCAATTTATTTTATCGGAAGAATTATTTTGCTTTGTCAATACAATCACAATTCCATGAATTCAACAAAATAAAAAAATGACTACAAATAATGAGACTGCTAAATTTTCAGCCTAATTTGGGTTTCATTAAAATCAGCCCTGCTAGCCTGTTTTCATTGCAAAGTTAGGATTTGGAATTGAAAAATGGCTAAATAATTAAACTATTATAAAATTTACCCCTTGAAAAAGTTTTTCCATTCAAGTCTAAAATATACTGAAATAGATGAGTCGTAATTCCTATAGTGTCGCTCTATTGTGGTGGGTAGACTTAGAAATGTGATGAGAAAGAACATTGCTGAAATTTCAAAGCAGACTCACAATGGTGAGTTCAAGTTTTAAAGTCTTCAAGTCTGAATAAGACGACCATCAAAATCCATAAAAAGTATTTCAAGAAATATTTACCACAATATTATTTTAAGTAATCTAATTATACTCTTGAACAAATAATCGCAGACAAGCTATATTCATATTATGATGAGATATGAGCTAAGCATAGCGTTAAAATTCTGATTTGGAACTTAATTTTCCAAATAAGGAAATAATAGTTTAAACTTATTTGAAGTTAACATTTATATAAAACAATATATGAAAGAGTTTGAGGTTTGATTCTTTGGCAAACAACATACATTTGCAATAAATGGGAAAGGTTTCACTAAAAAACCATAAACAATTGAAAAAAAAATAGTGGGCGTCAGTGAGCAATGAATTCATTGAGTTTTGATCCTATGATAATTCCTTGATCAAGGTAATAAAATGTGACTTCAGAAGGGAGCGGACTGGAGAAACTAAGTCTCCCGGAAATTCTAATAAAACATAAAATAAATTCTCAATACAAGAACAATTTGTGCTTAAAAAATAGGACCAATTTTTTATTGAATGTACTACTTATTGAATAATACTCATTTGCGTTCAATTAATGGTAAGGCTATTCCTAAGTTCCTAGCAGAGTTTCTATAAGTTTTCTAATGTGGAGCTATATTTTCTGTTTCTTCGAAAATGTATATTTGCAAGGGTACAATCAGAAACTAAGTGCATTGATTTATAATATAATCAATAAATACCTAAATCATTTGACGAAGTATTTACGTTACCAAATCTGACATTAATAACTTGATGGATAGAAGAAACACAAGGATCCGAAATGACTGTGTATAGTCGAAATGTCTGTGTTGTTCTTTGACACCTAGAAATTTACGACAGTAAAATGATTTGAAGAATATTGTGTAAGAGGTGAGTGACATTTGAAAAGTGTTCAATCAAATGTTTTTTCAATTTTAATTTGTCTAAACGATGCAGAATTAATTCTATTAAGCTTTCCATTAATATATTTTATTGACATCTCATAGAAATTCAAATATCACCATAATTGCATAAATCTTGTATAGCATAAGGACTTATAACCTAAGGACATCTATCAAAAAATTTACCATCAATCATCCTATTTGGAGTCTTGCGTAGACAAGAGTAACTCATCGACAAAAATGTATTGTTATTTAGAGGAGATTTGCTTTCTAACCAGAAAGCTAAACAAAATTTAAACTATTTAATATTTTTATGGATAACAATTGAAGAAATATATTTTATGAGAGAAATGTATACAACATTTGAACAGAATAAAAAATCGTTGATTTGAAATAATATGGTGGGAGCACTGTTAAGTTCTAAATTAAGTATTAACGATGCTATCTCATAAAAACTTATTTCATATCTCTATTCATCGGTATTCGTTTGTGAAGAAATGAGTTTGACTTCCCATCAGTTTCAATTATATTTTAATTCCATGCAGATTATATGATTATAATTAGGCCTATTATGTTCCACTATTATTATGCAATCAACAGTGGAATAATTTATTTATTTATTTTTTGATACAATTACAAATCATATGAATATGATCGGGATAGAACAACAGGCATAGCCCAAAACTATTCTGTTCCAAATTTTGATAAATAATAAAATGTCCGAAAAAATAGAACCTAACCTTTAATTAATTATGATAAGATGTCACGTATTTAAGATATCACAACTAAACACATTATTATGACATTGTATACTTCTATTGAAAATATTCTAAAAGTATTTATAAATAATTGAAGCACCAATCATATTGAATAAGTTGCTCACTATTCATTTTGTGATTAATTCTGAAATTTATTGTTGTAACTAAATTTTTCAAAAACACATAAGATTTTAGTTTTGATCAGGCTCACCGATATTTTTGGCATGTTACTTTTTTAAAAAATATGTAGGCTACTCCATAGACTCCATTGTACCGGCAGTTTGATTTCTGTCGATTTCAATATTGCAATTATTATAGTTGTTACCTACCTATACCAATTCGGTATGAATTGCAGATTTACAATCTTTTAAGCTGCTGGTAACATAGGTAATATAACAATTTCATCCTACTCTGAGTAGCTGTCCTCAAATTCTCATGAATGTAGTTTGCACTGAGATACAAACAAGTAGCCAACATCAATTAGTTTGCCAAACTACAGCCACTGTTTCTCAACTTCAAATTCAATCTGCCAGTCTAACCATTGCGGCGGTACCGTTAATGCGGGCAATATTGATCTTGTCCATGAACCCTTGAAAATGTTTCAGAAATTCAAATCTGATATTTTTGTGATATTTTCACCCGAGTTACACATGCCTAAAATGTGGAAACTTTACTGCACTGCCGTTCATGTTCATATAACATCATAGTATTGCATAGTTGAGTTGTAGCCTACATACAAAAGGATACATGGCAGATTTTCAGTTGTGCTGTTCAACTACTCGTATTATCATGGAGGCCTTCAAGTTAAGCAGGGGATATCTGAAGAGCTTTAACACCTGCCCTGAGTCAGAAATTCAATATTGGTTAATTTTTGCGTGGAGTAAAAAGTGGAACTAATCTCCAATCACATTTTAATTCCAACAATTTACTTGTAGAATTGATCCGCGTTATATACACAGTTTGAGGCGATCTTTTTGAAAGATATTCCAATTCAAGTAGCCCTATATTGGAATAGTTTATTAGAAAGATATTTCCATTCACAATTTAAGTTTCAACAATAGTATTCATAATTTGTTTTGATCAGCACCCCATCATTAATCTTGTTTGAAGCAATACATGTTTCAAATCCGATCCTCTATTATTAATATAGTTTGAAGCTATATTTTTCAAAATCAATGTAGGTAACAAAAAAGTTGTGACTGTGACTAGAGCATAGAGCCACAAACGTACTAACTCGGGAGTGGGTTGCGAGGGGTGTGAGCAGCAGGAGCGGAACCAGCTGCGGGGGGCGGAGGTGGCAGGGCGGGGGGGCGGAGTGGACACCACTTGCTCTGTCATGTTGGCCGACACAAACGCAGAGTTGCGTCGCTGCGGTGTGAAGTGCTGTGGCCGCAGCGACAGGTACGTCGACACACTCTTTCTCACAGCCATTCTCACCTGGAACACATTCACCAATAGTATGCTTCAAAGTAGAATAGAATGGAAAAGTAGCTATTTTACATTAGTATTTTTACTGGCTTCGCGTCTATACCCCAGCAATATAGTAGCTGACCAAATTTTTCCTTTCAAATTTTGATGAAAAGTCAAGTACAGGTAATAGATAATAGATAATCGTATACTAATAATAGATAATAGATATTTCATAGTTGATGAAAATCAAGGAAATAATATAGATAATGGATGAAACAAATAAGACATTTCAAACCACTGCTCAGTTGGTCTTTGTTTTATAATTATTATAAAATTGATGTTGTTTCCCATGAAGAGTCAAGTGTTTTAACTTGAATTAAATAAGTCATATTATTATGTAATGATGTGATCATAATGAGATATGAGTAATCAGTATACTTATAACTTCAAAGAATAATAATATTATTATAAGGTGAGGCAATATCAGTCAGTGGCTGAAAATAGCCTATTTCTTTCATTAATTTTCTATATATTTAGAATACTTGATCAATGTTTTCGATTTCTAACTGCCATCTGTTGCATCACAGTCCATTGTGCAGTAATTGTAATATAGTTGTATTGTTTTCCAACAACCGATATATTTATGACTGATGTTGTATTTCTCCAAAATGAATAGGCTATAATTATGAACAAATACCAAAGTTCAGTTCTTTTTCTATTATTTGCGCAATTCCTCGTCCTGGATATATTCAATTGATACATTTTTTGGATTTCCAACTGCTACAAATCACATGCACTAGAATCTCTATCAATATAAGGAAGAAAATTAAACCTTTGGGTATGGTTTGTTTTTTGTTCCCCAAAAAGCTTATTCTATGAATGGATAATGGTTTTATACTGAAATTTTATAATATAAAACGTCTATAGTATTTTTTTTTAATTCTATAGTCTTTATTTCCAAGAACATTACAAACAAAGAAAACGAAAAACAATAAGGGAACTTACTTATTGCATTAGCAAGTTGATGCTAAATGTAGCTATATATTTATAGTCTATTCAAAAGAAAGTAATATTACTGCTGGAATAATTATTATGTTTATTATAAATAATTACGGGTAATTTTTGAGGGAAGATGATACCTGCATAGGTTTAAAACCTGTAAGCATGTAGTTTATTAAAATGAAAGATCAAACAAAGACACAAATAAAATTTCAAACGAGTTGATAATTATAACTAACGTACGTACCTAAAAAAATAAAAGTGTAAACACTCCAAGTGATATTGATGTAAGTGTTTCAGTAATGTCACTTTTATTTCCAATATCAGGTAGGTTGAAGGCGAATTATTGAAAAAATTATGACTTAATAGGCATAAGTTACATACACATTGATATTGAAGGAGTTTGGTAAGTACAATCTTAGGCCGTAAAACATCTAATAATTTGTTATGTGGAGAAATCTGAATTGGCTTGGTAAATATAATTGATATTCGAAGTACCGGTGAAGTGAAAACAATATGATGTGCAGTATAATATTATATAGGCTACTAATTTAGGATCATGATAATTTTTGATGTATCCATGAGAAAAATGAAATAAAAATAATTATTAGCCAGATTGAAAAGAAATCCTTCTTATGCAAACTTGAAAATATAGAAAAATTGTGAAATTAACCTCTCCATTGAGGAAGCAGTAGAGTATCGCTATGAATAAGCCTTGGAAAGAAGTGAGGAAGTGAGTTGTGTATGACCAGAGCCCAAATTCCCACACTGCTCTGGTGAGAGGGGCCTCTGTCATATTCACAAGGTTTGTGATGCCCAGTAAGGGCAGTAATACAACTGCAGCTCGTACTGCTTTCCTGCAACACAAAAAAATTAAATTCGTAAAATTTACACTAGACACATCACTAACAACATATAACACATAACTAATTCATTTCACCTTGACTAATTTCGTTTTTGAATCCACTTACTGAAAAATTAATACAGTAGCATAACAGGCTTACATAATATTAGAAAATAAGAGCTGGTAATGATTTTTGTTCCTCTGATTAATAGTATCTATGAATTCATGTTAAGTTTTCAACCTGGAATACAAGGAAATCTTGAAACACATACATTCATACCATTAAAAACCAGATTATGTCACATTTTAAAATCTCCAACTTTTTATATTGAAATGAAATGCATTCCACTTCTGACGAAGAGTCAGGTTGGAAGTTGACAGGTTGTCAACCTGCCGCTTTTTATTTATTCAGCAAGCCCAATAATTGTTTTCGAACTTCAATAAAACTACTAAAAACCAATATCAGCGCGTTAAGAATATGTGAAACGGATAGATTAACTTATTTAAACTTATCAAATAAGCACTTCTAAAAAAACATAAATATGAAAAATTGAACTATTTCTAGTATTGTATAATAATTTCATCAAGAATAAAAACAATATAATAGAGAAGCTCGTGACCTTTAAATGACCATTACCCTGCGATCCAATTAATTAGACTTGAACACTTCCATTTCATATCTACTCGTAATTAACAATGAGAGAGGGAATCCTCCTAAATTATTTATTAGTGAATCATGTTGACTGTAGTCTGTATGGAGAACAAGTAATTCAATGGCTATCTGTGAAATGGCCCATTGATGACTGAACATCCATCTGGCCGAATACATCATTCTCTCTGTTCATGTATTCGGAATTGTAATGGATCTGTGCATTGTACCTACAGCATAATGTCTAGTTATGGGCTTTGTTTTGGTTAGGCATTCCCTGTCTGCATTCTATCATCAAAGCTTGAAAGATGAGCAAACAATATGCAATAATTAAAATTACCAACATCCATCACAGAGCATTATTTGTCTTCTTGGAATTTCAAAATGTAGGAGTGTCTGATTCGAGAATTAATTTGCATCTACAACTACTCTTAAATTCATCATCACTTGGAAGCCTACGAGAGGATACATAATTTGTTAGGTGATGTTGTTTCCAAATATGGTTTGAATTAATGGATACGGTACCTGTATTGATTCAAGGGATGTTAATTTCTCTCCCGTAGCTTGAGGCTGGATGGTTATTGAAATTTATTTTCACTAAGTTTTTCTCACTCCTATAACAATGATATAAACTATATAAAATGCACTATTTAAAACGGATTTGAATGGAGTATGAGGTAGTGAGTAATAATTAATAAATATAAGTTTAAAACCAATCAATTAATAAAATGATTAAATGCTTACTTCTTATATTATCTCTGACACCTAGATAGGACTACTAGTACATTTTTACCATAAGTGGGTATGGTATTAAAAGTATTATGAAGTTTTATAGTTGAAAATAATTTTTCTGAGTTTAATTTTTCAAGCAATTTAAGCATGATGTTATTAATTTCACAAGTACATGTATTCCATTGGAATAATACACATGTATCTAGACAAATTATTTGGGTTTAATCTTCATGTACCGTGGTTCAATCAGTGTTTTCATTTTTGTCAAATATGAGGTACTGTACTGCTATCCATGGGGGAAATCCCCCCCCCCTCCACAAAAAAAGGGAATAGCTTCCAGAGGCTTTTACCTAGAGGTTCCGGTATGGCCGTGAGACTCACTTTTTGTACGGTCATAAAAAACTCTCCTTTCCGTCACCGGATAGAATGTTTTCCCGTGATTTATAGAAGTATTGCCACTGGAAGGAGGATAACGTCTATTCATTAAAGATGTACGAATAGCTTGTCCAGAATATTCGGAAATAAAAATATACATCACCTGACTTGCTCGATTTCACTTGTGTGGCTTTGGCGAAGTTTAACAACCAACACTCTGATGATATTCAAGAGAAACAGAAAATTCATCTGAAAAAAGAGAAATAATTTAAATTAAATTCTAACATTGGTAAGCCTATCATTCAGTTACAATCTTCAATAATTTGCAATTATCAATTATTTTCCACCATACATCAAGAACGGAACGTTCTTGGATTCAACCAGGAAATCCTATATGTAGGTATATAAGAATAAGTTTACTGGAAGAACTTGACAGTCCTCTTTCAAGATGTTTTGAATAAGTCTTATTCAAATCAAATATTATACGAGGCACTCAAGCAACATTTTAGAATTTTTCACCACAATAAAGAAATCCTTCGCTGCATTATCCATCCACATCGATTGAAATAAATCAATACATTTTATCAATTGCCATTGGCAAAAATAAGTCAGAGCTCATCGAACCAGAGCTTAGAAAACATAAATTAGTCAAATTAGGGTCGAAACGATAAGACTTATATTTTATTTGATTCTAAAATCAGCAGTAATGTGGAACTCCACCATTTATTGCGATCATTAAGCGCAGTTTATTGAGGATTAGAGGGTGGAGAGCAGCCAGATATAATGGCGTTGCAAGCCGGGAGAGAGCTTCATTGACGCGTGATCGCGACTCGTGAATGTCGCGGTGGCTGGAATAGGTCGTGGGAGAGAGGATGGTGGTACTGACTTTTCAGCAGGGAAAGCTTGCGAGACATTTTCACTCTTAATGAAAGCGTTTAATAATTGGTCCGTACAACTGTGGACACACTGAATGCCGTTTCAGCTTTCCAGCAAACGTGATTTCGCTCTTTGTTGTATTTCTTTCATCTCCGGCAACCAGATTTTTTTTCATCCGGGGTCGCCTCGGCTAACATTCCGTGGAAAAATCCCAGCCCTACGCTTAACGCCGTTACCTCCATTTAGAAACTTATTCCCGCCAACTTTCATTTTGCCACTGGAAGAATCCAGGACCACTTGGAAATGTTCCCAGTGTCGACTGAAACTGTAAAAGCACGTTCACGGTGCAGCAGCATTTTAAAACAGGGATTCGAGCACAAGACTTGCAAAGTTGTTCAAAGTGTAGCAGTAGGCCTACACCATCTTGGACAGGGAATAGCAAACTGGTGAAATAATATTCAAGGTATTTTAGATCTTTGTGTTCTGGGACATGAACACGAAAGTTGCTTTATCCGATGAAACTGTTCTCATAAGCTAAAGAGAATACTCAGACTTTTCAAAATAATAAAATTGAAATGGAAATACTCATTTTTATTTTTCAGTGCTATATTTTGAAAAAATATGTTTCATATAAGCAGGACAATTATTTTTTAAGGTGAAGAATGTCACTTCGAATGGAGTCTTGAAGAGAGAACTGCAAGAGTAAATACAAATTACTTGTATATTAAAATATATTTTTTGAATAAACTATTCCGGTATCCTTTTAGTTTTCATTTCAATGACACTAGATTTATAAGTATAATATTATATTTAGCAACCAAGGAGTGAAGAGGTGCAATTATTGGAAATCAATTACTGTATGCTATAGAGCATACTATTACTATGCTACGCGTATCGTCTTTTATCGCTTTTATTGTATCAAAACCATTGCAGTCGAATAGAATAGCAACAACTTGTGTGGATTCAAATCGCTGATTTAAAAACTGACATGGAAAACTACATTGAAGTGATCAATGACATGATATTAAACATGATGATAAAACTCGATAATATCATTGTTAATGAATAAATGGTAATTAAGGAGATCTCGTGCTTGCAGAGCATCCCAATTAATTCATTGCATTGTACGCTTATTCTATCCCAAACATTGTACATGAAACAATTTTCATGCTATAATAGAAGTGAATGTTTGATGTAAGTTCTTGTATGATTCTCAAATTTACCTCAAATTTAAAATGACCTCTCTCATTTCTAGTATTGTACTCTGCTATTCTATAAATAAAAAAAATTCAGTACCCTTTCAAATTATTTTGTCACACATGTTTCGGACATTATAGGTAATGCAATTTACTATTTTTTTATCATTTGTAAATGGCATTAATGTCCAAAACATGGTGTGACAAAATAATTTGAAAAGGTACTGAGATTTTTATTTTTATTTATATTAAAAGTAGTCTGCTATTCTAGTATTCAGTAAAGTGTGCCATAGAACATAGAATATCTAGAGAATCTAGTTTATTTGAGATTTTCCGCTTGTCACAGGAAAATCTAGTTGATGTGCAATTTTTCGCTCTGAAATAAATTTCAATCCAAACTGAATTATCGGTTTATTCAGCTACAGTAGAGATGCAACGCAGATAATGTTGATTTTGGTTTATATTGATGTATGTTGAATTATTCATTGTCAAGCAGGCCTTCATTCACATTGATCTTCGACTAAAGCAACCGATCGTAATTTTTTGAATATCTACTAAAATGTTTTGGATAATTGAAGTTGAAGGTTCACGCAGTCGAGTAAGACTTATTGAACATACTTTTTACTATTCCAAGCCTGTAAAGTAGATAAATTTGAAGGAACAAAATTTAGGTTTCTTTTTTAATTTATATAGCAATCCTTTGAGTGGGAAATGGAAAAATTATTGACAATTCAACTTGTATAATACTCTATTATATTATAAAAGTAGGAAGTTTTATTGATATTGTGGACAGTTTTAAATATCTAGGAGAGACGATCACATATAATCTTAGTGAGAAGGCCTCTTGGAAGGCCAGAATTTCCAAGGGACAGCATGTAACTAGGGACACTTATAAGAGGAAAAGTCTTTCCATTTGTACAAAACTGAAACACTACAAGACAGTTCTAAGATTGCAAGCAATGCATTGCAGTGAAACACTTTTCAATATTGACGGAAATGGAATTAAAGAAACTATAAGAAGAGTTGAAAGACGGATTCTTAGAACCTGCATAAACAAAAACATGTAGTTGACAACCATTTCAGACTCCTTCCAAGAGAACAGATTTATAGAGAAATAGAACCAATAACTGACGCAATGCGCAAAAAAAAATTTCTTTCTTTGGACATATTCTTAGAACCCCAGCGAATCGATTGTTAAGAAGACTTATTGGAAAATTCAAGAGTGCGAAAACAGACAGAGCCACAATTCCTTGGCTTGTGGAAATAAAAAAGACATATCGGAACTAAATTTAACTATTGACGATGTCAAAAATCACACAAAAATCTATAGGGAAACCATCACTGACAGAAAGACGATATTATCAATAAAAACAATTAGGAGAAGGCAACAGGTTTGTTCAGATGAATTGAGAAAAGAAAGATCTGACAGAATGAAAAGGTACTGGAAAGAATTGAAGCGAATTAACATAGAAATAGGACTAACCAGAGACTACAGTGATCCTATGTGGTCATAAAATCAATAAAATAAAATTATAAGAGTAGGCAAGTAACATTTCATCTCACTTATCATTTTTGAATTTCAGTTACATTTGCAAAGTAATGACAATAGTGTTAAATAGTAGTATATTATCCTTCACACATACTACTCTTAATACCTACTAAAGAATCGGCTACAACATCAGAAGCAATAATAAGCACTTGAACCTAGTAGAATTATTATCTATTGCATAATGTTGTTACTCACCAGTATGAATATGAGCCTGGGCCCCTCGAGTATCCAGAAGAACTTGTTGAGGTTGTATCCCCACCAGCAGCGCGTGGACCCGAGAGTGGAGGCGGTGGTCATTGCCCAGGCGGCAGTCATGAGCACCGGCACCCCCCACCCAACCATCGTGTACGCCGCGTAGTACGACTTCTCTTGGAACACTGTCACTGAAACAAGCATTAACATATTCAAGGGTAATGTGGCAGAGGAGAGAAGGTCTGCAGTTCTAACTGCGCTTTTGGTAAAGGTGGATGATTGAATGCATGAATGAATCAATCAACCTTTCGAAAGTACGGTACAGATAACAAGTAAGTTGTAGAAGTACTATTGTAGACGTAACCAAAGAATACCGTACCATTAAGTTTGGCCAGAGAATGATCAAAAGGTCAATAACGCTATTATTTCTCTATGGTTTAGCTATCAAAAGATATTGTTTAGTGAATGGATAATAAGTATTCCATATTGTATTCATTATGATTTACTACTTGTTATAGACAGTAATTTTGTTATGTAACGTTTGTTATATTGGGTTTGCTATATAAAGATCTATGTCACTGAAGGTCTATTTTATAGCATATTGCAGCCCAACTTCTTGGCAAACCAAATTAATTGAATTTCTATTAGAGACCAAAACCAAACTATCATTATCAGCATTGCAATTTCGCTTACTAAATCAAGGGATAACATTATTAAGTCTTAGTGGAATTATTACTGGATAAATAGTGGTGTCTTTACTTTATCACTCATTTGTAAATCTGTCCCCAACTAGACTACTAATATGAGTCTATAATTTTGACGTATCATTCTTCAGTCATGTGTTTTGGTGGAGTGATGATTTGAATGAGTATGGTCACGGAGTAATGATTTGAATCAGTATGGTCACGGAGTAATGATTTGAATGAGTATGGTCACGGAGTAATGATTTGAATGAGTATGGTCACGGAGTAATGATTTGAATCAGTATGGTCACGGAGTAATGATTTGAATCAGTATGGTCACGGAGTAATGATTTGCATCAGTATGGTCACGGAGTAATGATTTGAATGAGTATGGTCACGGAGTAATGATTTGAATGAGTATGGTCACGGAGTAATGATTTGAATCAGTATGGTCACGGAGTAATGATTTGAATCAGTATGGTCACGGAGTAATGATTTGCATCATTATGGTCACGGAGTAATGATTTGAATGAGTATGGTCACGGAGTAATGATTTGAATGAGTATGGTCACGGAGTAAATAAACAATATTAAAACTTTGTTTCTACTTTCTGTGGTTTGGTCAATCACAATGCTGTCTTTAAGAACCTCATTTTTGTGCAGGTGTCTAATACGTTTCAAAGGAATCGAAAAATTAAAATACTAGCTGATGTCTAAAAAAATATCAATAGAGAACATAATATTACAGTCGCAAATTGTAAATGAGATGGTGGATAGGTGAAATAATAATAGATAAAAATTCAACTTTTAAGATTTGCTTCAACGGAGCCATAGTTGGAAATCATTTTTTCAGCTTGATAAAATAATCTGTTCGATAATGATTACGTAATAATTTATAATTACTGTAATACAATTAATTTGGGTAGGCTTGAATGATACAGCCTATTCTGTGATCATCGATTCCAATTCTTTTAGATAGCCTTTCCTGAAAACTCGATGAATAGAAAAACTAGAACATATTTTTCAATAATTTTTTTTATTGTTTCAGGAACTCTTTTCTGAAAATAGATCTCATTCATTATTTCCATTCATATTGATCAACCACATTACTGCTCTCTAGTGCTCTATTATAACAACATAAGTACTGAATGTTCATTTGCTAGCATATTGCGGTTCTACCCATTTCGGCAAGCCCTAGTATGAATTTCTATTACAGCCCAAAATCAAATTATCAACATTGCAATTGCGCTAACCGCATCAAGGGATGGATGTCACGCTGGGAACATTCTTTGCTTGGCTGTCCCCTCCCCCCACCCAACCAACATGTCACACGAACACAAGCACACAGTGCTGCACACCACCCATTAATCTGCCAATTAATTCTGTTCATTAACGCAGACAAAGCTACTTTGAAGCGGCTCTAATACTCTAATTCATCACAAATATATCATTCATTAACTTGATTAAACGTGGGCTCCATATATATTTTTACAGCATTCATTTTCAATATGGTTCCACTTGAAAAATAACAACCGCACTCATAATTCAAATTTCAACAAATAATCAGCTACTAGTTTCTAGTTATGATTTCGGTTTTCAATTTATTATTGACGTCCTTATGTCCTTATCCCCCTTAATAACTGTAATTTTTCACAAAATTATGAGAATAAGCAGTGTCAATTTAATATGTGACTTTTTCTCTCTTAATGGAATATTTTGCTGTATCATGAAAAATTGAGGACGAGATCAGCAATAAATCTCTCTATCAGTACCGTACTGCTCATTAATAGCTCCATTATAAATGGATACTTCTATTAAATTTCTTTCAGACCCTTCAAAGGTCTCTTAGACTATTTTTTAGTAAAGCAAATTTCAAAAGCTATTGTTTACAGGAAATGAAACAATAATTATTCTGATTGACGAAAACTGTTACGAATGATTCATGCTGGAACAGTTGATTACTTCAAGCAAAGAGGAATTAATACAAGTATTTGTATTTTCAATTGCAATTTTTTTTTCTATCTGTTTCAAGGTTTAAGCTGCAGTCTTGTACTGCTGCATGAGCTCTGAAGAGGAGTAATTTTCGAATTTCTTAACGTGATCTTGTAGCGTAGCTACCGAGTACTGATATCTTCCATAATGTATTCTATTTGTGTCGAATGGATAAGGTCATATTTTGCATATCTTGAACTTGAACTCTGCAAAGAAACACCATCATATCATCATGCATCTGATAGAGAGTTTCAAAATTTCTAATGAGACAGGTGCAAGAATCTGGCTTCTGAGAAAGAGCTCTACGTTCTATACATGACACATAACAAATGAGTGATCTAGTTGTTCTCAGTTTGGCACATACAATATTGAAATGGTATCATTATCCAAAGGAAAGTTCAAGTTCATTACCGTATCTGATACTTACCGTACTTCACTCTATACTTTGTTACTGTATATCTTTGTTCAAGATATACAATTTGTTCCAATCTGCAATCAAATCGATACTTTCATCTCTTCATCCACTTAAATGTAGATGGGGATCCACCCACTTAGGAAAGTTCTTCCATTCCAGTAGCTCGTTGGAAATGTTAATCCGTTATTACGCCAAAAGTTGAGTGCAAATATTGAAGATGGTGTCTATTCCGTGAAAACTTCACAAGCTTTGAAACAACACAGTAAATAATAAGTTACAGGTAGCCTGCTTTCAATCTTTTAAACTGTGTATATATGGTGCTATTTTAAAAATTTATTGGGATCCGATATTTCATAAATCTCATAAGTTATGAGAAATGAACTTGGTATAACAATTTCTTTTCTTGGAGATGTTCAAGATTTGGTTTCTATGATACTTTTCAAATGGAGTCAACAGAAAGAAAGTACATTGCAATATTCTGTTCATCCTCTTCTATAGATTTCTTCCATAACGTATTTGAGCAGAAAATTGATCATAACTGATTTTTTCCAGTTTTCCGCTATACGATACTAATTTTATTCATTAAATCATTCACTTAACTAATCCTTAGTGGGGCCAATAGTCTTAAGTCTTTATAAAGACTCTAAAACTGGAGTTGAACAATGATGAAAAGTATTGAGAGGAACCTAGATTCCCAATATCATTGAGAATTGAGAATATACAAAAATCAATAATTATGCTAGTGATAAAGGATTGTAGATAATATGATGATTGATATAATTGTATGATTATTCCCATTTTTATATCAGTGTCAGTGGAACGGTTTTCCTGTATGGAACAGTTTGAAGTTGATAAATCAGCCATCGATTGGTGGCAGTCGATGCTATCAAGTGGAAAAGCGAAAAGCACCCACATTCAAATTCCCATATACGGGTAGTATGATTGAAGAGTTTACTGACTTCTCTATCAAGTATGAACAGTAATAACATGATTTATTGCTATGTTACACGAATATTAGAATGAAGAAATTTGTTTTAAAAAAACGGGAATTGTTTTTATAATTGAACCTGAACTTCGATTAGTTTGATCGTGATCAATATCTTATCCAAGATTCTTATTCATGTGATTGATTCACTAATTAACATAATTTACGATAACACAAATAAATACAATTTACGTGAATATTATGTAGATGTAGGCTCATAGAAGAGCTCAGTACCTACTAAGCGTAGCTGATGATGAAAATGAAACTTCCTCTCATTGGTTCTTCTATTCCACCCTAGTGGAGGAAAACACACTCGTTGATAGGCAAGCTCATTGAAAATTCAATAACTCTATCGAAACTCGTGAAATAATTGAGTAAATGTGGGCAAATTATGTCTACAATGGCGGGCTGCATAATTAATCAGTTTGGGGAGTAGTGGAGGCCAAATATAGAATTCTGAGTGGTTGTGAATTGTTATAGTAAAATACGTATATGATTATGTTATTTTAAATTTTAATGATACTAAGAGTATTATTAATTATTGTATAAATGCTGTTGAAAATTTCCCAAAATTAGAAAGTAATAACTATTGGAATACTGACCTGCATATTTTATATTTGAAAATCAATTGATATTAACATTGTTAAAGCACTGAGCATTTGGCCAGTAGAATAAATTGATGAGAATAGTGCACAATATATTGCCAAATCTAGATGGTCTATGGTGGAACCTTCACCATCATCATTCTCTACTTTATCACTGGAATAAGTTCACTATTAAAATCAGTAAACAGGTCAAAGTCCTACTTGTACTTTTGTTTTTCAAAAAAGATCTCCAATCATTGTCTTTTTCTGAATGCTTGATCGCTTGAATGCTTGATACCTGATAGTAGGCTACTAGACTTTCAGCTCTTTACTTGGAGTAAAGAGGTCTATACTACTTGCATATGATTACAATCATTGGGCATTATTCCTCTTTCAACTTAATCATTATATCAGTTGCTGAAAAATATACTATTAAAATATGAGAAACGTATGAATACATGAGCGATAGGATGTTGTAATTCGGATAAATTCAATGACTTTAATAAGAAGAGCCTTCTAATGATCTGGAAAGTTCATTGTACTTAAATGAACGAATAATATTGTAAGCGGACTTAATCGTTATTGTCAGAACTGAAGCTGTACTTGTATAAAATGAGAAATAATGGGAAATGGAGTCCCTATCTCACGCTTCACCAAATTGTCACTTACTAAATGGGCATTCATTGTCTCTCTACCTGTTGCGTGTTTATGGCAGTATTTACAAAGAGATGTTATTCAAAGTATTCAAATCAAACTCAGTGCTTGGCTGGTGATGAAGTTCCACAGAATTATCTCAGTCTCAGTTTTTATTGTTTTCCAGCAGTTATCATTGTTTTTCAGTACCCCGCTCTGATTCTGACAGGCGTCTGCCTATTCCTGTCTCCAAATACAGCTAATCATTGAACAATAATTATTATTGTTTGTCAGATCACCTCCATAAAACAGGATGTCAATGAGACAAAATATATGTTTTTTCGAAATTATTTTAGATATATACAACGTCAATGAATGCTATTGTAATGTATACACCTAATATAACTAATAAAATAACATGTAACTAACGTTAATTCGATTCGTTCTTGTTCATATCTAATTAAAGTTGAGGCCACTCTCTAATCTCCACTCTACGTCTGAATGCCATTGCTATTGGACATACCTGACTGTGTGCTTTGAGAATTTGACAAACGATCTGCATGGTCTTTGAATAACATGTTCTCTCAAGTTTCATCTCAGTCTTCCTTACTCTTTACGTCAGAAATTTTCCCTCTCCAGTTGGTCAGTCGATTATTTTGTACCGTGAGTGCTCTATTTGACTTGGAGAAGTCGTATTTTAAGTCGTCTCTTATCCAGAAAAGCCATTACCTAGCGCTGATTAAACAGTCGAGTGACTTCACAATAGAGGCTGTGTCATAATATGTTGCGCCAGAAGTGTGTACTTTGACTAGACGCCGTGTCATCTTGTGCCAAAGACGATAAATGAGTTCCTGCTTCTGAATTCTACCACCTGCATCTGCATGAAACACAATACGGTGTGTCTGTTTTCCTAGGATCAAATAACATATTATCTTTCCATTTTGACAAAAGATAGTCAACTCAGAAGCCAACAGCGTTAACTCCGTGGGGAATTGTTGAATAAAGCAGAGGCAGAACTTGCCAGCAAGAAAGTCATTAAAAGTTATCTCAGATTTATGGGTAGCCTACAGTACTTGAAAATTATCAGGCTATAAGGTCTAAGTTACAGAACAGATTATAATATAATGTCTAAACTATCGAGAAGCGATAAAAATAGGTAATTTCTCATTTTTAGCATCCATTGGTATTCTTTGAAGTTGACGATTTTAAGAATAGCGATTGATTATAGAACATTTGACCCTTATTATTAAGATACAACATTCGAGCTGTTATTTCTTATTACATGCCTTGAATTCTCTCACTAATATGGAAGCTTGTTTGTGTAATATGTGTCTTGAAATAAAATGCCAATTTCAAGAATCTGAATTACTTGTGAAGATGTCTCAAGACTTTTCAGTATCAGGAACTCCTGCAAGATGCGGGTGAAAATTGTTTGGTGATTATTCTATAAGCTTTGTTGTTCTTGTTTATTAGATAATAAAGTAGTGATTGTGAGCCTGCAACAGTACTGTATAGTGTGAACTATCTACTGAATTTGAAAGTGATTAGCTGGTTTTGGAATACCGTTGACATTCTGTCAGAGAGACTATTTGAGAATTAATATTTTCACTTAAACTTTTTCACAGTACTCAAGGCCAAACGTATTTTACAATAAAAAAATGTCAAGGAGTTATTCAACAAGCAATTTCACGAGTGTGTTGAATACTTATTCACATGGTGCCTACATCCCACTTTCAATTTGAATTGTTATCCAGTCCCTCCTTTCTAAATGTGGAAAGGGTAAATGTTTTTCCAAGAAAATAGCTTTTTAAATTTATCTATTGCTGTTACTTATAGCCCTAGGACTGGGTAAATATGATATGTTTGCAATGAGAATTATTTGAAAGTCATACATCCTCTAGTGTGAGTATTCTGCTACAGTAATTATGTACTTTTTCAAAGCCTATCTTTATTCCACAATGATAATTTTTATCACTTTTTTAATAATAAATTTCTATATATAAAAACGCCTTTCTATAAGCCAAGGAATTTGACATAGAAACTAAGTAGGATAGCGCAGGAAAATTTTATTAATTCGAGTAGCAGTTAATTGAAGCTATTATGCTTAAATATACCAATAAATAGCTTCATATTAATGGATGGGTTAATTGATCAATCGTAACGAGGACATGGCTAAAACATCATGCTTTCGGCCTGTGAATGTTCGACGATAATACTGCAATCCAACACTGTGACCAATCAACTACTCAAAACTTATTCTTGTGATCCAACCTCTGCAAATCAAGTTAGTTGGCCAATGAAGTAGACTCATACTTTCTTATTTAAGGCGAACAGAAAATCCTCTCAAATCGATCTATTGAATACAGAAAATAAGTAATGGTGAAAGATACGATTGAAATTTTGTTTCCGTTGATATGGAAGGAGATATAGAACTTCGTTATGGTAGGAAGATTCATGATCCTTGATGACGAAGACAAGTTGAAAATACTCAGGATGAACATAATAGTTATAGTAATATCGATATACAGCAATACTTTATTAATATCCATAAATATCAGTTGCAGTGAATTTCTTAGCATGTATCTAAACCTGACCTTCAGGAAACCAGTAGCCTACTTTTCAATCAACTGATCACATGAAAGTGATGCATGAAACGGAAGTTTGCTCACAGAATCTCACAGGTTTTACCATGACTCCCATTTTGAAGTTTTCCATGTATCTCTTCTCTCCTTCCAATTACTGTTTTTTCATGTTTACTTACAGTTTCCCTCGAGCTACTCTTTCTATTGAATCACCTCTTTTCATTGCTTCTTTGTATTTCTACAGTACATTCATTACTGAGGAATTACATTCTATTATTTTCCATAAAATTGAAAAATGTAAAATGTTTGCAATATGATAGAGGAACGAATAACATATTCCATTCCATTAGGTGCAATATTCCGGTTTCCATGAGAGCATTTGGATCAATCTATAAGGCCAAAGAACGAGTTTTATAGAGAAGAGATAAAGAAAGAGGTACTCTTATTATCAGAAACATAGGCAAAAAAGAAATTAGCAAAGGACGGTACCTTCGAAACATGATTGAAGAATGCATGTTGGACTCTCTCAGGATTTCAAGATTTTCAAAATTGTAAGCATGTTACAACCTTATAAGGTTCAAAAGTGCCGCCATTACATTATTTCAGAGACATTACATATTCAATCGTATAATTCATTATGCTGCCAGAGTGTGGCAGCACTGTTTTAAAAAGTCAGCTGGGCAACGAGGAGTTTTTTGTCTTGCTTTGTCTTGTTGTACAATTCATACTCAACCAATAAAGATGCGTAGCCTACTTTTATTTTACAATAATTCGTACAAGTTTTCATATTTAGTATCGGGGCACCGAGCTCCGCTCGTTATTTATTTATTGACTTTTGATAAACCGAACATAATCCTTTAAAATGATTGGGGAAGTACTAACAGGCACAGCCCAAAACTGTTTCTTTCCCGAATTTTGATTTATACTCTATAAATAGTCCAGAAAGAAGGTTATGTTCCATACACTTGAATTCAGGATCAATTTTCTCTTCAAACATTTGAAAAGAAAAAAATTATAATTTAGATTATATACAAACCAAATTGAATAACAAAATAACACTCACGAAATTGTCAAATAATGATCAACATTGAAAATTATGATATACTCTAGTTTAGGAGGATTATCATGTCATGTCAACAAATCAGATTATGTTGATCAAATCGATTAAATTGTCTAGCTAAATAAAATTTCTCGCTGATTGATTATGATTACACAGCTGGAAATAATTCTCCCCCACACAGGCACACTCATCTTCTGTTATCGAGAGACGACGAAATTATCATCTGTTTTCCAAGGATGAATTTATCCTTTTAATGTCGTTTTGCGAGTTTTTCAAAGAATGAGACCTACTGCAATCGAATCTTTATATTATAAACCTACTATGTTCCAAATTTCGTGAAAATCGTTAGACCCGTTTTCGAGATACATAAAACATAAATAACCAGATATAAAAATAGCCAGATATAAAAATAACCAGATTTTTAAATACATTATAGCTTAATATAATAGGATTTATTTCATTTCCATGTAGGGTAAGTTATAACAAACTGGCGACGAGGATGGGATTTGAAGATCACGAAATTCCATTGTACTTATCAGTGAGAATGTAGAACCAGTATCCAGTACCATTTAAACAGGAACATCGTTGAGCCTAACTTCCTAACTTCTAAGTTGGAATTTTAGGATCAGCAAGGAAACCAGTTGAAAAAGGTTTTGAATATAAGTCGTCATTTTCATTTAGTAAAGTGATCTACTTCTATTGCATTTACTTTAGCTTTGACATATGATTGCGTAGTTGTTTGACAATAAGAAACGAATATTAGATTATTTTAAAGTCAATGTAGGAGTCGCTTTTAGCATATCAGCTTATTATTATATTGATTACTGACAGCAACTGAATAAACAAGACGACCGTTACAATCAAAGTAAACAATGAAAATGCATGCATGCGTTCACTCGGCAGTCGGCACCGACCTGTCACCATGTTGTGTAGGTAGAGACCCTCAATAAACATCCACATGAACATTGCCGTTCTGGCGTACTCCAGCAACACGTAGGACGCTTCACACAGAACTGGCTGAAACAAAACAAAATAAAAGCTATTGTCAATTAATACGCTTGCACAATTTTCAGTAGCAATTTTCGTCGAATTTTCACCATAGATACACGGATTAGAAACATGAAATTTTAGTTGTAAATGAAATTGAAATATTTTGTTGCACTCAGGTCAAATATTGTGGAGAGTGGTAGCCTATAACCCTACAAAAACAATTAAAACGAGTAATTTTGTATTTTGAATTTCGAGCAGCACCTTCACAGTGGAATAGTAGATGGATGAGGGATGTGGATATATCAGGATTTCGCTTCTTCTAATGCTCTCGAGTTCAATTTTCAACAATTACTTCACTTGTTGATGGAAGTGATGGTATTCTCAGACTATCTAAGTACTTTTTGATAAAATGATAGAATGATAAAACGAGGGAAACTTCTTCTAGAATTAACATTACGAATAGGAATATTGTGGAACTTCTCCATATAAAGGTATTCTGAATAGAATTAATTCTACCAATTTTTAAAAGTGATATATTGAAAACAATCCTTACCAAAATAATCCAAAGTAAATGGGTACGTTAAATCACAATTCCTCTATTCCTCTATTTCCACCTCTATAGTCCACTTGTGGGCTGCAGATAAATATATTGGATCAGATTGACAGATTTCTCTGAACTTCAAATCTAAAAAATGTTTAGTATTTCTATTTTGATTTGACTTCCTCTATCACTAAACTTAATACTCTCGTTCTATTATCAACCTTCACCTGAATTTGAAGTTTCTATTTAAACTAGTAGTTTCATTCACTGGTGGTTCAGATCAATGTCAATGAGAGAAAATAGCTATAAGAGTCTCTCTGAATACCGAACTTTATTAATTTAATACTTACAATAGAATTCAAATTCAAGTCGGCAATATTTTAATCAGGTTCCAAAAATTTAGTCTTTTTCATTTTTCATTTAGACTTTTTTAGTCGCTTTCTGAATTGTGAATCAAGATTTCTCGTCAAAAATGAACTAAACTATTAGCAACTGCTGAATCCAATATAAGTATTTGACTCTTGTGTGATATCAGTTTTTAGAACAGCAATAGTCAGCATAGCTAGTGGAGGAGGGGAGCGTTAATCAATGTCAGGATACGTCAACCTCACCTGCTTCTGAGAGGAGGGTCAAGCACATGTGTGCATTGCCATTGCTAGATAACTAATGAGCCTTGCTTAGGCAATAGTCTCGTTTAGCTATTGGTGTTTAGTCGTTCAGTACATTTGCATCTATTAATCACGCCTATCAAGCAAGTTTTAATCACATTATTGATCAGAGTAAAGTTTTAATTTAGAACAAACAAATTCATTCAACTATGATAGTGGACGAATACAATTCGATCATTCATTCCCTCAATTTCCATGGATTTGATATAATAAGCACCCATACACAGTGAATTACAGTCAACACAGTACATCCTATATTGCAAATAATGAGTAGAAGAGTATGAGATGAGAATAATTCTCAGTGATAAGAGAAGAGACGTAGCCTAAAGCCATGTTTACACCAAAGTTGTTAACAAAATGTTTCTTTTCCCGTCCTTATAAATTCCAATAGATTGAACATAACTTGATGTGTACAGAAACTCATCATGTGTTTGCCTAAGTCCAGTAGAATATATGAAAAACATTTTGTTGTCATCTTTGGTGTAAACGTTGCTTCAGATGTCTTGAGAAGCAAGTTGCCCCATTGTGATAACAATGAACATTTGACATTAAGTTCATGAGTTTCTACAATCTCTACGAAATATTTAATTTTCAAGCTACACTGAATCCCAAAAATGATAGAGAGTAGTTGAGAGGAACTTTACATTCTCCACATTGCTAGAAGTTTTTTTGATGAGTAAAAACCCACTTCCTTTTTACAGTGTCTTTGAGTTTTGAATTGTATGAATAAAAAGTTGTTATCATAGGAACTTTTACGCCAAGATTTTTCAAAATTTACAAACTAGAATATTTAAATCGAGGTTTATAGTAGATGTTAATGAAACCAAGTTTTGACGATGTACATATTCCAGCAAGCTCCACTTTCAGATTTGTATATAGGTACTGTGTCTATGTAAATAAACATTTGCATATTTCATTCTCAGTGTAAAGTTGACGTGGGACATCTGGATGGAGCACTGTTGATTTTACTCAGCATACGAATCACGGCTAGTATCCTGTGTTAAATATTAATCTAAGATGATGAGACACCTTAAAGTTTATGCTCACTCTTTGAATTTGTATCGTTGTGATTTACAAGTTACGATAGAACACGATACATGACTTACGTAGAAATGAATTCCAACAGAAATAGCTCTTTATTTTCATTTCAAAGTTTATGAAAATGCTTTGAGATTTGGAGTATTCTTCATTCTGTAGAATGAGCACATCTCATTGAATCAATTTTATTAATTCCACTTCCACACAATAATAAATTTACTTGATATTATTATACAAGTTAGCATTCCAATTTGGAATGATTATCATGTATTAGTACATTAGTGATTATGTAGACAGGATTCACAAAAAAATATTCAAAACTTTGGAACAGTGACTTATTATTGCTTGATAAGACTTTGCAACCCACATGATAAAATTGCCAATGTCTACACTCTACTTACCTTATCATCTTAGAACTAGCAAATAGTATATACTGTATAGTTTCCTAACTGACGTGATGAAAGTTAATTTGTTTTTCTGAATGCTCGACGGGTGTGCGTATCAATAATTCACCTATTTGCAAAATTTCGACAGAAGTTGCAAGAAAATGGGAGGGATTTGAAACATCAAGTTTTGCGGATAGGTTCTTCAGATATTCAGTTGATGCATCACAAAGCAAGAATTTCAATCCTCCTTTACGATTATTCCGAGTTTGTCGATAAAAGTCACATTAGAAATTCGGTGAGTTGGACAAAGTTAGGATGATCTGGATGTTGACTACGACTATGCCCTGTGTTGGCGAACTTCAACTGGATCTGAAGATAGTGAAGTGAAATCTTCATGCATCCGAAATTATTGCCAAATTTTTTAACTTTAATGTTTTTTCGAAGTGTTAAATAATTATTCTATTTGAAAAAAATGTTAAAAATAATTCATGAATCGACAATTTTTAATGAATCTTGAATAAAATGTCCGGTTCAGTACCCAGCTACTCTAAGCATAAATTTGAGCCTAATCCTGGGAAGCTTGAATAGTAACTTGAAAACACATATCTAAAATATATGATTTCATCAATAATACCTTTTTTGCAAAGATCTGCCGCAAATAATGGATCATGGGTAATACAAAAGACGAAGCTAATCAATAGATAGTATCAAAATAATAGTACAAGAAATTAGTCTGAAGTACAAGGATTAACTGAAAAATACTAACAGATCATTCCAATTTTCATCAAATTTTATCAGTTTAGTTGGTAACAAGCTCGTAACAAGTTGGTAATACATAATGCAGACTGCGAACAAACTATGTGTGAGACTATCATAGGAGTTTTAGTATATATATCTTGCCAGAAATTAAATATTTTGTTATATTGGTTTCTGCAGTAAATACTAATAGCCTAATTAAAAAAAACATTTTTTGAAAATTGACATGTATTATGCATCAATAATACCTTTCCATGTTATTATTAATATACTGTATTCTTTTATTTATAAGATCCTGTGATGCTTGCTTCAACAATATATTTGAAAATGCTTGGATGTTTAGATGTTGACGATTGAGAGGTTTTCATGCGCCTTTATCCGAGTCTGGATTCTAATCAACTTGCATGTTCAACATTCACAACGCCAACTCGCCATCGCCAACCAGCCCGAGCAATCAGAGGACTTCGCTTGAGAATTCCAATTTTCTTCCAATTTCCGTGCCTTTGCAAGATACTTTACGAAATGCGTCTCTGTTCAGCGATCTTCCCCTATTCATCGATTCTGATTGGATGGTTGCTTGTGGAATGATGAAAAATGTCCAATCCGGAATATCTAGGACAATAATAATCGACTGAAAATACGGGACGATGATATTCTGCTGATAGTCCGAATTTGTAGCATCGTAATAAAATCGATCAACTTCGATTTTTCAAGTAGTTAAGTCTTTAATATGTTAAGTTGTACTTCTCAAATCAACCTTGTTTAATAAGAATAGGAAGTTTCAGTGAATATTGAACCGGAAACGGTAGATGCTAAATTGGAATACAGTAGAATTCTAATTATCCGAATTAATGGGGATCGGGACCCATTCGGAGGATCAAATATTCGGATAATCAGAGTTTTTTAAAAAACAAGTTGCCATTGGGGAGAAAAAAAGCTCCGTTTTGATATTGCACAATTTTTTTATTGAATTGAATGGAAGAAACATGATATTTTCGCGGAGGGAAGGACAATAGTGAGCGAACGTGCAAACACTGGCTTCGCGGGGGGAAGAATAATAGCGCACTTGGACTTTTTCTGGACAAATTTTTTTCTGAAAGTGATTCGGATAATCGGCGATTCAGATAGTCGGAGTTCGGATAATTGGAGTTCTACTGTATATGCTACATCTAAATTACAGTAATTTATGCCAATTGAAGTGAGACTCTCACACAATTTAATATCTGCTCAGGAACATCTCATTCGATATATCATCCATCTGTCTATCATCTTCTATACTATAATAAAGGGTATGAATGAGAATAAATTATGAAAGGTTTGAGATATAGATGTCCGATTTTCACCATACCTTTTCTCTAGAAATCCTGTATCGGAATCATGTATCATATGACCACCTTTCAATTAAAAAAAAGAAGTTGGTTTCAAAATGGCGGAGAAAATTTGGGTGCGACGGAAAGCCTGTTTCTGTCATTCGAAAAGGATTCCCAATCATACCTATCTTCTAATTTCGCTTTTAAGAGAAATGTTCTGCTGCTTCCATACAACAACTGGAAGCATGACAAATAATTGAAAACTTGACATAATCAAATCTTGAAGAATTTAAAATAGGTCTATAACCATTCTCGGTTAAGCTAGAATTTATATGCAAAATTTCAAGTTAATCAGTCCAGTAGTTGTAACGTATTTAAATTTGGATGGATAAATAAAATTCCTATTTGAAAAATTTATAGGTCTAAGTGAAATAATAGGCTAATATCGCCAAAGATGATAACGTTAAAGATTAGATAATATCAGGCATCCTGGCCAAATTGTACAACAGCCGAATAGGAATGGAAATAATTTTTGCTATTGTATAATATATATAAAATATTGAAAATTTGAGGTTAGGCATAAAACATCTACTGATCGGCGACCTAAGGATCGACCGAGTCGCACAACGTAGAATCTGACCAAACACCTTGGCAGAAACTTATTGTGGTAAAACAGTATTCAACTTGAGGAACTAAACATCCCACGTGGCTAATTATTGTAATATACGAAACAACTTATAATCTGTAAAAAATTACTTTGCATGTAAAAAGCATATTAAAAAACCCCAACAAAAATAATTAAATGTATTAAGGAAGTAGGAGGTTACTAGGCGCATGAATACTGTAATAATTTGCATGCACCAATCAAATAGTGGCAATTGATAGGCGGCAATAGTGAGCCGATTCAAATATATTTGTATATATTTCTACAAATGATGAGAATTTATAAAATATTGTTGTACAGTTTATATTTTGGATACGGCCCGAAGGCAAATAAATTATTAAAGATGTAACATAAGTAATAGTTTAATAGTTTGGTACGGTCTATTTGAGCCATGAATGGCGGAGGAACAGAGTATTTAAATTTCATGTAAATTTAGAAATCGGAAATGAAAATTGTGAATGAGAGAAGAGAGAACTCCCCACTTGTCTGCCAACCAGCACCATGAGAGGTCACCAAAAATTATAGAGCGCAATACCTTACTGTACCTTTTTAATAATTTAAAGTTAAATTGAATTACTAAATTTTCTCATAAGACTTTGTGATGCTAATGTAAAGCAAAAGTCATTTTAAATAATTTTTTAACCCCTTGGAAGAGACGACTCCAGCTACAATAATCCAGGACCACCAGGAGTTTGGATCAACACCAGCAGCTCATAGAAAATTCCGGCACGTGAGTGAAAAATATTGAAATAGTGATAGGGCGCACTCGGTGCTTCGAAATTAAATAAGAATCAAAGCTAGCTCGTCGAAAGGGTTTTTTATAAATTAAGAATTTGGTAAAAATACTTGTGCAAGTAAATATAGTATAAAAGGTATTTTATTAGATAGTAACGAATCAATCCATATATCAAATGATCCATCAATCAAAGAAGACTAAGATCTAGGCTGTTAATACATTATTTATATGATCATTAATTTCTACAATATAATTTGTGATAATTTAATGTAGCTCTGATTCACTAGATGAATTGATCTATCTATTCCATCAGGTGCCAAGTCCCGCACCCTGAGATAAAAAATATATTTATTACAAAGAAATCTATTAGAAACTATAGAATTTAATATATATATTTGGATTACTAGTCTGTCAATTTATCATGCTGACTTAAGAAATTTAGATTCTAAATAGAATCGTCCAAGTTGACAAGTATCAGCAAGTTGATATCAAAGCTACATGCAAATAAATGCATATGATCATAAAAGTGAAAACACATGGTAGTGTTTCGTGCTAGAGAATTTAAAGAATAATATTAATCTGTGATATTTTATTGATTTCGTTTCTTGTTATATTATATATTTCTGTCGCTCTATATATTTTTGCTCTGATTTATTTTTTGAGATATTTGTTAATATATGTATCAAATTTTTATGGTGTACGATTTATTTTTATTCCTCAATACTGTAGGATATAAGCTTTATATATATATATTCTTTAATAAATTATCAGTATTATTGTGGAAGCTCATATCTGGGCCTATAAAGATTTTTATGAGACTATATCCTAGTAAAAACCATGACCAGAATATTTCATAGAGAGTGCTATTATATTTTATGGGCCTAAAATGTTCAAATTTATCTAGTCATAGCTTAATTATTTTGTATATAAGCCGTTTGGAGAATGTTATAAACCAGTCTGTAAGCTAGTCAGGAATCAACATCCCGATATTGGAGTGCTAGAGCATTATAAAAAACTTAAGTATAAATACCTTGTCTAGGGTTATCCAAACACTTTGCACATAACTGTTTCACTGTGAATCCTTGTTTGTGTCTTTTAAACACTTTTGCATATTATTCATCACTTTTTAATTAGCATTTATCACATTGGCATAATGAACCACACTCCCGCAAACTCTGAAGTCTCATATATGTTCGGCGGTTGTACAGATCCCACTTTGTCGACTCCCAGCACATCAAACCCCACCATGGTAGATGCCAATACGCCACGAGAAAGGGAACCAGGAAGTGTCGGGTCGATAGTTTTTGATCCACAAGGTCTGCAACCTCTATCATCCACTCGAATCGACGCCGCTGACACACTGTTGAATCAGAGGATAGCAGAGATCAACTTCGAGGGGGGCGAGGAGAAGCCTGCAGATCCCATATCTCCAGAGGCCGAGTCACATCTGAGCAAACAAAGTATATCTTCAGTCACAGAGCTAGATCCATTTAAAAAGGTAATAATGGAACAAACTAGTAGTATGTTCACTATTATGCTACAGAACACAATGGATAACATGATGCAGGAAATTAAAAAAGAGAATGCAGCAATTAAAGAGGCAAACAAACAAACAGTAGAGCAGGGCATGAAGGAGACAGCAGACGCCATACAATCAATAGAACAGCGGTTAGATACTATTGATAGTAAAGTAGAGAATCACAGAGAAGAGTTAAAAGCAATGATAAATCTACAGAGGGAAAGTCAGGATAAAGGTACAGCAATATTATCGGAAAGGTTGGATACGGTTACCTGTGAACTAAATGAAAGGATAGATAACTTAACTACACAAATCAATACACCTATTCAGGAAATAACAACTAGCATTAGAGCCGATTGCCATCAAGAAATCAAAAAAAAATTACCGTTGCTAACCAAAATTTAGCAACTACAGTTGATAAAAATGTTAATAGTATTACAGCTATACAAAATAAACAAACTAATATGTACACAAAAATGAACCAACTGCAAGGTAGCATTAATCAGAACACAGAAACCTGTAAGGCTTTAAATGGAACTCTGCAAATTCAAAAATCCACTCTAACTCAACTTAATCAAGAAGTAAATGCTACTGAAATTACAAATAATAATCAATTGTGCCGAGCACTCTTTTTAATTCAGGCCTTTTCCCAAGTTATAATAGTAAATTTAATACGCAATAGACTAGAGCCATTATTGTAAGTGAGTTAGCGAAATAAATTATTTTCTCTCTCTATTATGAACGGCTATGACTTCGAGTTTCCCATGATAGATATTTAAAAATTGTGGCTCCGAGTCGTCGAGGAATGTAGATTATGGAATTATCTCTAAAACTTAGCCTTCGTGTCGCGACATAGAGTGCGATAAGTTGGAAAACAGCAAGCATTGAAATTATAACTACCGATTTTGCAGTTACTATTTGGTCCAAAGGCTCTAGAAGCCACGCGACGATTGGTCAAATTGATTCCCTTCGCCCAATAGGAGACCTGTTTCTAAATATAGTAGTGGGGATTCCCCAGTCGAGAGACCAGATTACGTTTCGGAGGACACTTTGCTAGGAGCACTACGAGAGTAAAGATGTAGTCACTATGTTTCCCCCTTTTTGGGCAAGTTTATAAGTTTATATAATTAGTTAATGTAGGAGCTAGTTTTATTTTTATTAAAGTTTAAATTTTCTAGTAGTGCCATGTCCTGAAAAGTTTAATTGTGCTTCTTTATCATGTACGAATAATTGCTTCTTCAAATAACCGCTAAGGTACGTAAAATAAGGTTAAAATATAATTTAGGGAATTTAATTAATTGAAACTTCAATCAAAGAGTATTTTATCAACAAAGCCTGTTATTTTTCAAGTTAATAATATTGATTGAGAATAATCCTTTTGATTTTATTAGTGATGGAAGATACTTATAAATTTTTTCTAAAGAAGTATAGAAAGTTTTCAGTTATGTTACATTTGAGTTATTGTTTCTGGAGATATATTATCGTAGAGTATTGCTGAAAGTCAGGAAGATAGCCTTTGAATTGGAATGAAATTTTTAAGATTATGTTCATATTGAGTTTATGACATTTTATAATTTATATTTTTCAGACTCTGTTTTCTTATGTCATTAAGGCTTTCGAATGATTTAGTAAATTTTTTATGATAGAAATCTTAATAGACGAAGAAGAAAGTTTTTCTTTTCAGGAAATTAATGTTAATGAATGTTCAAATTTTAATACAATTTAAATTATTTTCTATGTGTCTACTAATTTTATTTAATTAAAGGTAAAAACTATCTACAAGATGAATCTTATAAGGCAAACATTATTTTTACCTTAAAGTGAAATTTTCAATATTTTTTTCTTTTATTGTGTTATAAAGTGTCTTGTTTTATTTGGTGATAAATTCATAATTCTAGTTTATACTCGTTTTTGGACTTGTATTTGTAGGTAAATCAAATCATAAACTCTGGAATGTTCATTTTTAATTAAGGTTCTGAGCAGTTTTGGGCGAATGCCCGTTATTTACACTTGGATTGCGTCCTAAAGTTCATAAATAATAAATGAAATAAATGTTGGCTAGCGCACAAGTTTCCAACAATACTAGCCGAGCTACTATATGAAAAATTATATTTGATTTCGCAAACCAAACGAAAAATATCATATAAGTTAGCATCATTTCAATCTGAATTATTCCTTTTCTAAGAGTATTATATCAATTTATATAGAAGTTAACATCATAATTAATGAAGTATTCATTTTCTAAAAGCATTATATTAATTTATTACGGGTGTTTTCATAAATGTTGCATTGTATATTAATGACACTCTGGCAAGTAAATTTGTTTTAAATCTGTTAAATTTCGAGAATGAAATCAGAACGTCAAGATAAAATCTAAATTGAATAACAGAATAAACTCCTGTTTTAGCTTTTGATGAATTGTAGGAAGAGTTAGAAATTAATGCTGTAATACATTTATTTACAGCGGTTCATGTGTGTCCCCAAACCAACTTCTTGTAAGCTGTTTGTATTCTTCAATTATTTCTAATTGTAGTGTTATTCTATAGTATAAACCTATTAAATCAGGCATGGCAAGATTAATTGAAGTTTTCTTGACTCTAGCCCATTCACCTGCATGAATTAGGTATAGACTCAGGTATTTTCTAGATGTGTCGGCCAATTTCTAAATTCTAAATTTTATTCAAAATTATCTTCTTTATCACCTTTAAAAAGGGCAGGCACACAATGGCAGATGGCACAGGAGAAAATAACAGTGTTAGAGAGTCATATCCAACAACGACCTCATGGAATTCAAGCAGATAGCATTAATTCACATAGTATATTGCAGGGACTGGGTAAATTTGATAATACTGATTGCCATTTGCAACCTCAACCATTCATTGATCAGATAAAATTAGTACAAACTCTTGCACCCACCTCTTGGAGTATATGGTGTCTTCATTTGACCAGCTTATTAATTGGCGAACCCCTGATGTTTTTTCGGAGTAGAGCCCATGAGTTTACATCATTGGAGGAGTTTATAGCAGTCTTCCTGGAGCAGTATTGGAGCAGAAGTAAACAGTTGGACGTGCTAGCGGATATCATATCATGCGATTCCAATCCTAATTTAGACAGTGCATGTACCACTCTCGTCACTGCCCTACAGTTCAAGAATTCGCAGCTGAACGAGCCAATTAACGAATCTGCATTAGCAAGTATTATTTTAAAGAAACTACCATATCAAGTTAGAATGGCACTCGCCACCCAACCCATTACTGATTGCAAGCAACTAATAAATCATCTATATGGCATACAGTCTGTGATGGCAATATCAAATCACTGATCAGACCAAAGGTACACTCAGAATCAACATAATTCAAAAAGTAATCAGTATACCAGCCAAACCTATAAACCGGTATCATATGATCGCTCTCGATCTGCCCCTCAATTTGAACGCCGCTATGAGCACAAACAAAATAATAACTGGAATAGTAGAAATTTTCAAAATCGCACAACTAATCATTACTCACAGCAAAATACTCGCAGGAATTATTATGATGGCCGTGATCGATTAAACACAAATTATGGTTACACTCAGAATAATTACAACAGAAATTACAAACTGCCACCTCATCAAATAAGTACAAATTATACATTAGTGCATGCAACAGGATTAAACCAACAAAGAACACAGAACCCAACACCCAACAACCCACCTCCAGACACACAGGAGACTACAGCTAAAAAACCATGACTATATGATACCCCCAATATAACGCCTACAAGCTCCAATGAAACAAACAAAGAAAAGCAAGATATTTCAGCATCGTACACCACCTTCAGAAATGATTTGCCGGAAATTTTGTTAGAAGAAACTGAGAAAGAATGCAAGCTACCCGATATCCAAATGCAAGTGTATATCGATATCGAAATATATGGAATGAAGGTTCAAGCATTAGTAGATAGTGGTTCACAATGTAGCCTTATACAAACAGACATATTTCAATGTCTAAAGGAAAAACAAAATTAGCTACTCTACCGCTAACCAATCTAAATGTATCAGGTATCAGTCCAGGACAGCGAATACATATAACTACCCAATGTTTACTGGAAATAAACCTTCAACAACAACGATTCGCTTATACATTTCTTGTATTACCTGTATCTGGTCCGCACATAATAATAGGAACAGATTTTCTCCAGCATTTCAAAGCCTGTTTAAATTACCAAACATTGAAATTTCATGCTTTTACCGAATCCGAATCACATGAAGTTATAGTACCACTTGATCTGAAAAAGCACACTGAAGGAATTACGGAGATACACTTCACTCACTACATGGAAGGCACGCCGAGGATGTGAGGTATCCTCGAAATTGAGAATGCTATGGAGTATATGGAGGTACTAAGCCTAACAACAGAGAACCAAATACAGTTAGGAGCAGACTCTAGTACCGAAGAATTGTTAGAGATGTTAATAAATAGAATTCATCAACATACCGATTGGCACCCTGACATTAGACAGGAGATAATTCAAGTGTTCCATAAAAATGCAGATGTTTTTTCCGAGCAACCCGGACCAGCTACTCACTTCGAGTGTTCACTCAACGTTAAACCACACAACACGTATTACCGCAAATCATACCCCATACCTTTCACCTATCGATCCGCCGCCATAGCAGAAATCTCTCGCATGGAACAATTAGGAATCATAGAAGAATCCACAGCACCCTATAGCTTGTCGATTGTGTGTGTAGCAAAAAAAGATGCAACAGTAAGACTATGTCTAGATGCCCGCGCTTTGAACCGCATACTGGATGACGACCGAGAAGGACCAGACCAAATTGAAAAAGTAATGCAAACTTTCCATGGCAAAACCATATATTCAACGGTAGATTTGAGCGTAGGATATTGGCAAGTCCAAGTAGCACTGGAATCGCGCGACTATTTATCCTTTCTATTTAATGGACACAACTACAGGTTCACTCGTTTAGCATTTGGATTGCGAAATGCTATGGCTGTATTTATACGGTGTCTGAGACAGGCGTTAGGAGACAATATCAGAGACTACTGTACGTTATACATGGATGATGGATTAATAGCCTCACAGAATATACGTGAACATTGCCAGCATCTGGATACAGTATTTGATAGACTGATCAATTGCAGATTGAAACTCAAACTATCGAAGTGTGAATTTTTTGCGAGTGAAGTAAAATATCTAGGACACATAATCACTCCTACTGGCATATCACAGGACCCGGACAAATTAGTAGCTATCAGACAATTTCCATCACCAACCAACCGTAAACAGTTGCAAAAGTTTATTGGATTTTTACAATTCTACCACCATTTCAACAAACAAATGTCACATTACACTGCCCAACTCAGTCACATATTATCTAGTACCAAACCTTGGAGATGGACGAACAATGAAGAGATCATATTTCAGCAACTAAAAGAAGCTTTCCTAAACTCCATTGTGTTGAAACATCCTAACCTGAAGAAGCCTTTTTTCTTGAATGTTGATGCCTCGGATTATGTGATAGGCGCAGAGATTTTCCAAGAAGACGATCAAGGAGAGAAAGGAGTGCTAGAATTTTTCAGTAAAACACTCAACTCAGCACAACGTCGATATTCTGTGACCGAAAAAGAGTTGTTGAGTATTGTGGAAGTATGTATTAAATACCGGACATTGTTACTCAGTAACAAGATATTCATCAATACAGACCATAAAGCCTTAACATTTTTTAAAACAGCCTAATTAAATCACAACCACTTATCTAGATGGTTTCTTGCGCTTCAAGAATATGATATCGAATTGACCCATCTGCCAGGAAAGAAAAATCAGACCGAGGACTTTTTATCCAGAGAAATAGATGCTACATATTGTCAAGATACAAACCTAAAATGTTTCGCAGTAAAGAGTGGAGAAAGCATACCATATCCCCCCAATATCCAACCACAAATTCACACTGCCGTATCGACCCCTGAAAAAATCTGCACCGCCCAGTACAAAGAACCAAGACTGTCCCGGATCCGCGAGCTGATGGAAGAAGGAGCTACTGAACTGCCCAATTACCTGCGACAGTACACCCGCTACAAAGGATTTATGTTCCACCGACTGGCTAAAAATACTTACGACTGGCGCCTAATAATCCCCGCAAACATGGAAACAGATTTGATAAAAGAAGCTCACAAACGTATCGGACATTTTGGAACTACGAAGACCCTCCACCTACTAAAAGAAAGCTGTTATTTCAAAAGCATGCATAAAAAAGTGGCCAAAATAATAAAAGCTTGCAATATATGCCAGAAAGCCAAATACCAGCGATACCATATCAGAGGCAAAATGAATCCCATTCTCCCTAGTGCACCATTGGAATTGATATCAGCAGATATATATGGTCCATTACCCATGGCACAATACAGAAAGAAATACATATTCGTGCTTACATGTGATTTTTCAAAATATACAATGCTATTTCCCATAGGTAAATTGACCAGAGAAGTTTTGGCCCGATGCATAACTGGAAGATGGACTAATGAAGTAGGAAAGCCTAAACGGATCCTATCCGACAATGCAACCTATTTTTGTAGCAAGCAGTGGAAGGAAATACTTCACCTGGCTAATATTAAATGGTCGAGGACATCTCTTTACAACCCCAGCGCTAATCCAGTGGAGCGACATATGGCAGAGATCTCTTGTTTTATGCGGACTTACTGTAACGAAAAACACCAACAATGGGTTAGATATGTACCATTTTTAGAAGAGTGTTATAATAACAGCCTAAATGAAAGCACTGGTCATACTCCTTATGAAATCATGTTCGGTAAAAGAAACACTACATTTATCGAAAAATTAATTGATTTTCCAAGCTCAGAGATAAATAAGCCAACAAGTTCTAATACCCATCATCTAGTCAGGTTAAAGCTAGAACAAATGGCAAGTAATAGAAAGAGATTTCACGACCAAGCCTACAAAATATTTTTGTATAAGATTGGAGATGAAGTTTTAGTAAAGAGCCACAGATTATCAAATGCTTTGGAGAAAGTAACCCGTAAATTCTTTTTAATTTATTCAGGGCCATTCACTATCATAGCCATATCGCATCACAATACAGTCCAGTTGCAAGAGAATGAAAATACGCACACTGTTTGGTGGGAAAATGTAGCCAATATTAAACCATATCACAGAATTTGAAATAATATGATAAGAAATCAAAAGAAACATCATTATCAAAAGAAATTACTGACCTACCATGATAAATTCAGTCTTGGCCTAGACCGCATGGCAACAACTCAACGTTTTAA
The DNA here is from genome assembly GCF_014356525.2 of Nilaparvata lugens. Taxonomy (NCBI): domain Eukaryota; kingdom Metazoa; phylum Arthropoda; class Insecta; order Hemiptera; family Delphacidae; genus Nilaparvata; species Nilaparvata lugens. The sequence continues at coordinate 61,788,402 of NC_052506.1, read as the reverse complement.
TTCCTTCCAACTGTCAGAAGCCTGAAACAGTCAAAGAACAATTTTTTAAGTATGTAATTCAATAATCTACACCATATAAAAAAGGACACAAACGGGGATAGTAGAGAATAAATTAATTAAATTACCTTCAATGTGGAAAATGTAACGAATAGGTTAGTTTTGTGCTGTAGAACTGAAAGCTAGCGAATTATGACGTAGAACTCCAAAATTCAGTCAGCTGGCCAAAGCCACCTGAATCAAATGTAGCCCTCAAACATATGATTATGAAGAAAGTATGGTACCCAAAAATGTTATTTAATATTGTTATTTATTGTATTTATCAGTGTTAATATATTTATTTATATGTTTTATAATTTATTACCATTATTTTGCCATGTTGTTACTGAAAAAACCGCAATTGAAAGCTAGTTACCATAAAAACCTAAACCATGTAGCAAAAGAAAAGAATTGTACCTGATATATAGAAAATTATTGATATTAAGACCTAGGAATTATAATGAAGTATAAGCCCCAGAAAATTTGTACATTGAAGTTATTGTTTGAAAGAAATCTATTATAGGAGAGTCAAGTGTAATGTGTGAAATTAGGTTGGCGACCTTGCGAGCGGCAAATTTGAAAGTACTATGTTATGAGTTGTAATGAGGAAGGTGTCTAAGATGTTATATTTGTGATATTTTTGTGTTGATAAGGATAATTTATTATTGTATTTGATGGAGGTCTAAGGGGGGCGTAAGCAGATAAGGTCTGCAAATCATTGTAAATCTTTGAGAGTATTTTTTTTGTAGACAAAGTATGGAATATGTCGATGTGTTGAAGGATGGATTTTCATTAAAAACATTGTGATTCTCAAAATATTTTGAATTCAAATCCAGGGGCGTGTGTAACGTATTTAAATTTGGATGGATAAATAAAATTCCTATTTGAAAAATTTATAGGTCTAAGTGAAATAATAGGCTAATATCACCAAAGATGATAACGTTGAAGATTAGATAATATCAGGCATCCTGGCCAAATTGTACAACAGCCGAATAGGAATGGAAATAATTTTTGCTACTGTATAATATATATAAAATATTGAAAATTTGAGGTTAGGCATAAAACATCTACTGATCGGCGACCTAAGGATCGACCGAGTCGCACAACGTAGAATCTGACCAAACACCTTGGCAGAAACTTATTGTGGTAAAACAGTATTCAACTTGAGGAACTAAACATCCCACGTGGCTAATTATTGTAATATACGAAACAACTTATAATCTGTAAAAAATTACTTTGCATGTAAAAAGCATATTAAAAAACCCCAACAAAAATAATTAAATGTATTAAGGAAGTAGGAGGTTACTAGGCGCATGAATACTGTAATAATTTGCATGCACCAATCAAATAGTGGCAATTGATAGGCGGCAATAGTGAGCCGATTCAAATATATTTGTATATATTTCTACAAATGATAAGAATTTATAAAATATTGTTGCACAGTTTATATTTTGGATATGGCCCGAAGGCAAATAAATTATTAAAGATGTAACATAAGTAATAGTTTAATAGTTTGGTACAGTCTATTTGAGCCATGAATGGTGGAGGAACAGAGTATTTAAATTTCATGTAAATTTAGAAATCGGGAATGAAAATTGTGAATGAGAGAAGAGAGAACTCCCCACTTGTCTGCCAACCAGCACCATGAGAGGTCACCAAAAATTATAGAGCGCAATACCTTACTGTACCTTTTTAATAATTTAAAGTTAAATTGAATTACTAAATTTTCTCATAAGACTTTGTGATGCTAATGTAAAGCAAAAGTCATTTTAAATAATTCTTTAACCCCTTGGAAGAGACGACTCCGGCTACAATAATCCAGGACCACCAGAAGTTTGGATCAACACCAGCAGCTCATAGAAAATTCCGGCACGTGAGTGAAAAATATTGAAAGGGCGCCCTCGGTGCTTCGAAATTAAATAAGAATCAAAGCTAGCTCGTCGAAAGGGTTTTTTATAAATTAAGAATTTGGTAAAAATACTTGCGCAAGTAAATATAGTATAAAAGGTATTTTATTAGATAGTAACGAATCAATCCATATATCAAATGATCCATCAATCAAAGAAGACTAAGATCTAGGCTGTCAATACATTATTTATAATGATCATTAATTTCTACAATATAATTTGCGATAATTTAATGTAGCTCTGATTCACTAGATGAATTGATCTATCTATTCCGTCAGGTGCCGAATCCCACACCCTGAGATAAAAAATTTATTTATTACAAAGAAATCTATTAGAAACTATAGAATTTAATATATATATATTTGGATTACTAGTCTGTCAATTTATCATGCTGACTTAAGAAATTTAGATTCTAAATAGAATCGTCCAAGTTGACAAGTATCAGCCAGTTGATATCAAAGCTACATGCAAATAAATGCATATGATCATAAAAATGAAAACACATGGTAGCGTTTCGTGCTAGAGAATTTAAAGAATAATATTAATCTGTGATATTTTATTGATTTCGTTTCTTGTTATATTATATATTTCTGTCGCTCTATATATTTTTGCTCTGATTTATTTTTTGAGATATTTGTCAATATATGTATCAAATTTTCATGGTGTACGATTTATTTTTACTCCTCAATACTGTAGGATATAAGCTTTATATATATATATATTTTTTTTTTAATAAATTATCAGTATTATTGTGGAAGCTCATATCTGGGCCTATAAAGATTTTTATGAGACTATATCCTAGTAAAAACCACGACCAGATTTTTTATAATTATTAAAATATTCTTATGCTCTACTGATTGATGCCAAGCAGGAGGCTAATCGTTATTTAATTATAAAAAATAACGTGACATAGTTCAGACGTGATGATGCGTCAAACATAATTTTCCTATACTTTACACCTGTATACGTGTATAATCCAGTTCTTTTCTTTATTATAGTATAGAAGATGATAGATGGATGGATGATCATTGCTATTTTACCAAAAGATAGAATAAGTTGAATAGTTTCCCTTTCAGAAGGAGTTTTGACAACACACAAAACTCAATTTCCATTTGAAGATATAACGAAAAGGTGCATATGACCTTATTTTTTTGCTCAGCTTGCCAAAATAACCCTCATTCCAATATTAAAATTTTCGACTGACTGTACAGTGAGTGAGTCAGTCATTCTATCAGGGCTCGAATAATTTTGAAATTTTAATTAAATGAAAATGGAAGAGAATAATTTCTTTATTTGAATATCAACACCTTTATCCAAGAGCTGCGTTTACACTGTGTAACTTTGTTATATGTAACTTCTGGTAGAAAAATAAGTTATAAAACTTTTGTTATACAACAAAAGATTGATTGACAAAAAGGAATTTGTAACATGTTATAAAACAAAAGCATCAGTTTGTGGTCTCTACAGAAACTATATTACCCAAAGAATGGCCATTGACTGTTACGTGGTACAAATCCACAATAAAGATTATAAAAAAAACTTTATAGTCCTATCTTATTTATTGAAAATTATTTGGAAATATATTGGAAATTTGAAACTTATCACTTCTTTTACCGATTGGAAACGTATTTTGAACTTCCGATGAGTTTGATATGAAATTTTCGAAGGGAAACTGATTATACTTTGATATAGATCAATAACGTTTATTTAAATAACATTAATAACGCTTAAAACATTAATGTTTCTTCCCTCGGGCGCGCATAAGTAGGGTACACCTTAAGGATCAAAATTTCAAACACTCATAACTTTTGTCACAATGATCGGATGTCATTGTACCACAGCTCATTATTCTCGGCTCGTCAAGGCGGTTCAAAGAAATGCTTCATGAGTCGAATTTGATCGAAAAATATGAAATTCATCCCAGGTGTAGATTAACCAGTACTTCAATACACAAAGAAATGACAAATCAGAGCTATGTATCTCGGTAACCCATTATTATAAAAAAGACTTGATCTTGAATTTTAGAATTGAATTTAAATTTGTTCTCCTATTTTAGTTGCTGCACACAGAAGAATATAATCGTAATGTAAGATTCGATCGTAAAAAAATCAAGAAATCGAAGATACTTTTCTCATAAATTAACGGTCTAGGCAGTGCTATGATAGGGAACAGTGATTCAAGATAGCAATTATGAGCTCGTAGTGGATGAATTGTCTACAATTTGGAATCAATCATGAGTTTCTATGATGTATCAGACTCTTGATTAACAGAAAAATCGCGAAAAAATGGAAAACTGGAATCGTCATTTTTAAAATCGGTTGTAACTGTCTAATAATACTGGAATCGAGAGTATTCTTCATTGTAGTGGAAAGAGGAGATACTTTTCCACATTTTGAAATTTTACCCGAAGTATTCTACAATATGCAGCTTTGAATATGGGAATTGGTCACTTTTTTGTGAATTGAAATACTGTTTAAAGTACACTCAGGGATGAATTTTCTATTTTTTGATCGAATTTCACTTATAATGCGTGATATGGAACCGCCTTAGCATGCTGAGAAGAATGAGCTGTGGTACAATTAGATCTGATCATTGTGTCAAAATTTATGAGTGTTTGAAATTTCGATTCTTGAGGTCTCCTTATGCGCGCCTCTCCACTAAATTAAGATCATATTAACGGGTGATTCTCATGAACGGGTGAATCTAATGAACTTATATCATGGTGCGAAATCTGAATGTGATGACAATGGAGTTGCTAATGATGAATGAAGCTAAAACTCAGGTGTTTTCCAAAATACAAGGATCATTGTTGTCAGGTTTAACTGGAAATCTATATAAGATTGAGCATGTAGAGCACAAAACTACGCTCAGAGGAATCTTGAATTATACATTTAAATGGTGACAATCAGAAGATATTGTAGATCAAAAACTAAAAGTCATCAAAATTACTTTTTTTATAATTTCATTTATTTTTGAAAAATTGTAACTCAGTACTCATTGAGGATAGAAAGTTCCGAATAATCTCATTTTATTAGGAATTCCATAATCTAAATAAAAGGCGGGAGCAAATTTTTCTGATCGATTACAGGATTTGGCGGAAAAAACTTAAAACTGGAAAATGAACCGAAAGTACAAGGTTTTTGGGCCACTCTGTATCTAGCACAAGGAAATTTATGTACCCAAACAATATATTAGGAATCAGAACTACAATATACAATGCAAGAGCCAATGTATATTTAAAGTACTGTAGTTGCAGAAATAAGTATCATGACTTTAGCATTTAAATGAACAAGTTCAAAAATCCAATCAATTTCAACAAATAAAGCTCTCAAATGCTGTTTTCGATTAAAAACCTTAACAATTTTCAGGTGGGGGGTCCCCTGGACGACCACCTTAATCGCCCCCCCCCCACAGGTCAGGGTCCTGGATCCGTGCCTGTAAGCATCTGATGATTCAGCTACTTCCCCCACCACCTACCTATTCCAACTCCATTCTATAACTTGTAACATGTTATAAGTAGTAAAACGTTCTTATAACACATGTAACATGTAACAAAACGTTATACTTGTTCTTTGATCTTTACCGACTTCGTGCGGGAATATAAGTTACATGAATTTATAACATTTTTGTTAAAGTTGTTATATAACCAGAACGTTTTATAACAAAGTTACACAGTTTAAACGTAGCCAAAGGAAAAACTTGATATATAACACGAAATTATGTTTTAAAACACGAAGTTACACTGTAACAAGTTAAACGAATTCATAACATTTTTGTTAAAATTGTTATATAACCAATGTTTTATAACATAGTTACACAGTGTAAACGCAGCTAAAGACATATTAACTGCATGCGTAACTTTCATATTGTCGATACAGCATTGATGAAACTGTAGACGTTTATTTAGTACTTTGTCTCAAAAAGCTGTTCTAGCTCATAAATAAATAATCCATGCCACGTGTAGGCCTACTAAACATTGCATCAGGAAAACAAAGTTTCAAAACTATGTTTTCGCCACACTGCACACAAAAAGCAGCTGTTTTCCACTCCCTACGTAGATCTGAAAGACCTTGTTTGCAGACGACTCTCTGACGTCAGAAAAGGGTTTCTTTTCCGGTCTAGGCCAGAAAGTGGTCTCTTTCCAGCCGGTCATGGAAGTCCGTAGTTAATAAGTCATCCGCTAGATTGGGCGAGTGTCCACTTTCTTCATCAGCTGAAGTCGGCATGATTTCAGCTGGAGTTTCGAATCAAACTAATACAGCATTCGCTTCGCAACCAGTTTTATTCAATTATCTATTGTTGATTAGCGCATTCCAAATTTTCAAAAATGCTTGAAGATGACGTCGCTCGTGATATTCCAAGTGAAATTTTAGACGATTACTTTGATGCAGCTGTTTCACATTCACCATATTATAGTATTCACCATACTATACAGAGTTTGTGGAAATAAAAATAATTATTAATTATTAAAACAATACTATTATCATATTTATAATAAAAATATTATCATTATTATTAAAAATATTTATCAATTATCAAAACAATATTATTGAGGTTAAGTGGTATCAGGTAGAAAGCAATAATAGAAACAGATGTTCCTTTTTTAATTTCGACCATATGATTTGGTGATTTTTTATGGAATCGTATGTACCATTAACGAAATTTGAACATTAATTCTGAAAATGTATAAGGAAAATGGAAATTTGGGCTTCCAGGTGCACGAGATTGATATTTTTAGAATATATGTGCAAAATTTGGAGATCTAAATCATTCCCGTTTTTCCGGTATGCAATCCACAAGTTGACATGTTTTGATGCAAACAAACGAACACACGAACAAACACAACCCTACTCTCTCTTATCATATAGAATCGCCCAATGCCCAATGCACAATGAGGCGAAACTCGACTTCTGTTTACATTGGAACATATTCAGCGCCACGCCACCGCCACGTCCGCACCATCACCTCTTCATGCGAATTGGGGCTATAGAGTCGCGGTAAAGATCTATACCACTAAACGTTTGTGCAATGATTCAGTTGCAGTAACATTTGGAGTCATTCATATTTCCTTAGGGTACGAACAGAGCGGTCAGTTCGAGATCAAGATTTCAGCTCGCTAACGTTTCTCTATATCTATATGTACTCTAACTATATCAATGACTCCAAAATGTTTTTATCATTGCTCAACAGTTCAGTGGCATCGATCTTCACCAAAATTTATTCGTTCTGATCGCACCTCGAGAGTAAGGAACTTTGATGCAGATAAAAAACATTCGCAATGTACAGATATCAGGATATGACGTTGCTTCAGAACAGACTTATTATAAATATAGGTATATATTTACTAGTAGTTCTGTAAACAGTAGACCTCACGCAGTATTCTCATCCACAAGTACCTGATTGAAACTATAGACCTTATGGAAATACAGCAATAGACTGGCTTTTCCACACATCTGTGTAATCACTTGTCAGCTGATTTATGATGAATAATAATTAATCTGTGGTCTGATTTTTACTCTAATATTGGCGTATGAAGGAGGCTTCTTTTTCCTTTTATATTATCCTTGAAATGAAAAATTTCCAAAAACCTTGTATATACGTCGACGCGCAATTAAAAAAGGAACATACCTGTCAAATTCCATGAAAATCTATTACCGCGTTTTGCCGTAAATGTGCAACATTTGAACATTTAAACATTTAAACATTTAAACATTTAAACATTTAAACATTTAAACATTTAAACATTTAAACATTTAAACATTTAAACATTTAAACATTTAAACATTTAAACATTTAAACATTTAAACATTTAAACATTTAAACATTAAACATTTAACATTTAAACATTTAAACATTTAAACATTTAAACATTTAAACATTTAAACATTTAAACATTTAAACATTTAAACATTTAAACATTTAAACATTTAAACATTTAAACATTTAAACATTTAAACATTTAAACATTTAAACATTTAAACATTAAGAGAAATGCCAAACCATCGACTTGAATCTTGTACCTCACTTCGCTCGGTCAATTATCCTTGAAATGCAAAATTTCCAAAAACCTTGTATACACGTCGACGCGCAGTTAAAAAAGGAAAATACCTGTCAAATTTAATGAAAATCTATTACCGCGTTTCGCCGTAAATGCGCAACATATAAACATTTAAACATTAAACATTAAGAGAAATGCCAAACCGTCGACTTGAATCTTAGACCTCACTTCGCTTGGTCAATAAACCGGAAATCTAGAGTATACATGAAATTTGGAGCCTATTGGTTAGAAAGTATCCTTCCATTATAAGATTTTCTCGTTTTGTACCATAGAACCTCTTTGTAATTCCCCACTACATATTATCACAATCAGTTTCATGAGCTATACGGTACTGCTATATGTATATAAATCTTATTCACAATAGTTAAGAAGTGTTTATGAAATTGTATTATGTGGAATCGGTATTTGTAGAATGTTCTAGAAGAATAATTGAATTCATCAATCCCAATAGCCATATTATGGACTGCTACTCAATTAATCGATATGTACATTTGAATTACGACTTATCTCATTATAGTGTTCAAAATCTTGATTAATAAAGATCAGAAACCGAAAGTGCAAATCGAATAGAACTCGAAACGAATTAGAACCTTCAGCTGCTTATTTTCAACATGGGCAAGAATACATGCGCATAGACTGAATGTAGATAGGGTTGATTGAGACATTATTATCTAGTTTAAGTGCAAATACTCATTATTGGTTGAAGTGGGGCCGGTAGCCTATACTCAATTACATAGCCAATGACAGTGCAACTCAAGCATGCAATCCACCAATCACTCCAGGGAGCATCAATGCAGTTCAATTTAGTTCACGTTGATGATATGATAATTAGTTCTTCATCACTTCAACCTGAACTCGTTCCCCAAAGAGTGAAGCGGCGCTTCATGCGTTACATCGATCACATCGTCATCATATTATTATTATCATATCAGTATAAATCAATATCGGAACTTTGCTTGTGCCTATTGACAAAGTTGACAAGGAAGATGAGCTGAATCTTTCAAGTTTCCTCCAAAGTATTGGCTTGGTGTGGTTCGTTTCGGCATTTACTAGACTTTGTTGAGACTAGTGTCCATCTCGGAACTTTGAAACATTCAACCAATGTGAGAAATATTGGCTCTTCGGAACTTTGTGTTCACATCATTCCTATTATACGATTCCAACCAAACTAAACCATAATCCTGTCACTCATTCACGTTATTTGCCATTCCTCCTTTGCTCTTCTACAGCTCTAAAACATATTTGAAGTTTGCCTCTATCAAATTAATCTAAAACTTTGATGTTGTAAGGTTGGAAGGCTGATAAAATTATTAACCATTCATTCTTCATCTCCCTTCAAATCTTTGAATCAAATTAATTGATTTCCTGCTCATTGAAAATTGTTTCAGCCTACTTATATATTTACTCAATGGTCTGTCAGTAAGAATCTGAATGTAATGTAGGGACAATATGAGTTGAATATAATTGATTATTATTCATGAATGATTCCAGTTCTATAGGAACATATTACTAAATAATAAGATGTGGGCATAGTCTGGTTTGAGGAGATTCTCAAGTCCATTCTTTACTGATCTGTGGGAGAGGACAATCGACAACAACATTCAGATTATAGTAGTGGCCAAATATACTTAATGGATTGAAATTGAGTTTCTTACAAAAATCAACTCTCTGAAATAAGCTAATAACACGAAATCACGAAATTTGAGAGGATGTAATGCTGATGAAATATCACGACGAAATTTTCATCTCATCTAACTGGAGAGCAATATCTACTACAAATTCCCCTCTTGGTAATAAATGATGAACTCCTAGATCAATAAGCCGAGCTTTTCCTGAACTCATAAATCGATCTTTGATTTTCAAAATAAGATGTTCTGGGAAATGATACTCTCGAACTGATATTAGTCACACTCGAATGGTCAATTTCCTTATCCAACATAATGGAAACTTCTATAGTAAACACTCTGTGTATCATTCAAATATTTGTGAGCGCCGCAGGATAGATTGGATACAAACGCCGGTTATTTCCAGCCAACTGACCATTTTGCTGGAAAAGCAAGAACGAAATGGTTGGAAGGCAGCGAGAAAACGCAACACTGGAATCAGTGGTAATAGGTGGTAAAGGATGGTGAGGAGGAGGAAGATGAAGATGAGGAGGAGGGTAAGGAGGCAGAGGAGAAGGAGGAGGTGTAGGGAAAGGGGAATGAGGAGGAAATGATGATGACGAGAAGGATGAAAATTAGGAAGAGAAGGAGAGTAGAAGGAATAGGAGGAGCAGGAGAAGTATCAGGAGGAAAAAGAGAAGGAATAGGAAGATCAGGAGGAGTATGAGGAGGAGTATGAGGAGGAGATAGAGGAAGAGTGGGAGAAGAAAAAGAAGAAGAAGAAGAAGAAGGAGAAGAGGAGCGAGGAGGATGTGAAGTAGTGATTGGAAGATGTTTGTAGAGTGATAATAGTGATAATTGAGTTGTGCATGAGTTGGCGGCGTGGCTGGCTGGCCCCGTGGCAAGTCGCGGTCTCTAACTGCACAGCGCTTACTTGAAGCTTGGAGGCGGTTACACTTCCTTTCGCCTTCGCTAATCATCTCGGCGTCAGTGTATTCCCTCAACTAATTACTGTAAATGCTGGAGGACTGTTTTTGGCCATCGGAAAGTAAACGGCAAAGTGGCGTCGTCCGGTGGCAGCACTCGCCTTGGGACGTCATCACACCGACGCCGCGACGCCACTCATAATCGCACAAATCATTGCCTTCAACCAATTAAATCCACCATTCTAACACCCCACATTTTCAGATCATGTTGTCATTTTTGTATCTGTCAAATTAATAGTAAGCTGATGGCGCTTTCATAATCACCATTGAGAGCTACAGTACATTTTTGATAAACATAATATCATAGAATATCTAGTTTCTCCATGGTGATACCCACAAAAATTCCAAGCCTTTGCATGGATAATGAGGAGGACTGTGATGAGTGATGAATTGTCCTCCCATTTAAGGTAGATTCCGAACCACCGAGAAGCGAACTTCAAAGTCAAAAATCAACATAATTGAAATACCTTATTTTAACTCCTTGATGAATAGTTGAATTTTTGTAAGCTTTCCACGAATGGTAGAATACTTCATGCTGATTGAAGATATGACTGATGCTGTGACTGTAACTATGATAATTTTTGTACTGATGCGTACATGATTTCCAGGCTTGTGCAAATGAGATGCGAATGATTATTAATGAGCGTTCGGTTCCATGTGAGTTCCGAACCATGAGGATGTAATTAGAAGTATTTAATAATTATTCATTAATTATTGCCAGTTAGTGGAGCTGGCATCGAGCAATAACACTTCTAAAGAGAGTAAGATGCTTATATAATAATATAAGCGATTAGGTATCACTGCAAGTGCTGGATCAAGGTTTTAATAACAATTGAATCTTTCAAATCAACATAATTTCCGCCAGAGCATTGTGCAAACCTGATAATCGATACTATTCATGCTTTAATAACATGAAGTTAATTTCCCCACCACCAAAGCATGTTAGCTTCAAGTTTATTGCTCCAACCGCAAGATGTTGATAGAATAACTTAATTAATTGGAGGTATACATTGAATAATGAGTGTCAACACATAGAGAAGCGCGAGACGTTATGGATGGTGTAACAATAATAACAAGAGGCAAGAAGAGCAGGTATTTGAGAGCCGATTTTATGATGTTGGTAGATGTAGAACGCAGACCACACACCATCCTTTGCGATGGGAGCTTTCCGTAGTTCACTTATGCTATACCAAGAAGTAATCGCTCGCTTCCTCTCGGCTTGATTCCTAATCCGCTTGCTTACCTTCGCCCTCGCTCCTGACTCCTGACTCCTGACTGCTGGCTCCGATCCTAGTCGTCTATCGACTTAGTAATTGAAAAGCTTCTTTTGCACGACCAACCTTTGCATACATTCAGAATCGCAGAGTCAGAGAAGAGGCACATCGATCAGTTTCACCGGTCACGCACTTCACTCCTCTCCAATACATTCTTCCCGCATTGTGAGACTTCTCCTTCTAACCAACCATCCGGGAAACTGCTGAACCATCGTAAGCCGAGCAGGGAACTCAGAAGCACTGTCAGAGGTTCGAATTGTGGAACGGTTGTAATAACGTTGTCCAAGGAATTTATTGTCCTCCATGTCACTTCCCTTTGATGTCATGAAACCCGTATTGTTATCATAAGAGGTATTCGCAAATCTAAATGAGAGATTAGGGTTCAATCGAAATCCATATTCAATTATGAATATGTGAGTATGTGAGTGATACAAGTAATTGGCAAATAAAATAGATTTTAATAACATAATAAACCTAATGAAAACAGTGATTTGATGAGTTTTTGAAACTATTCGTTACGACATAGTATCTTAGCAATTAGATTCAAATCCTTTTTCCAACATCTGTGTTGATTAGAGTCGATTCTGATATCTTGTTGAATTCAAGAATATTCAATAGTTTCTAATTATGAAGCCTAATAAACAATGATTTTAAAATTTTCATAAAGTCTGCGATAAACTATAGCTTGGTCCCATTTTCATTTTTGAGAATCTTAATTATTGTATTATTTGTAAAATTTGTAGCTTGTAGATCTTGAATAAATCATTTTCAGAACTTGTTATTATATATCGTACTAGAATGATTAGAATCTCTTATTAAAGTGTTTATTATAAAATTTTTATTGCATAATATTGGGTTTGTTTGTTACTTATCGGAAAATAATCCTTATCATTGAAGGAACTTAATTGTTGATCATGAAGTTCCTCAAACTATCTTGTCATTATTGGACAGGAAAAAGCATGACGGTCGTTCCTTTGTCAAAGCTAATAAAATTGTCAATGTCAATGTCAAAGGCCATCAGATTCTCATCTCAAGTCTGTAGTAGGAGATCCTATTTTTTCCATTTTGAGGTACATTGTTTTCTCAGAATAATCTTTGTGAATGGTCATTATACAAAACTAAACATGAACTATAAAAAAAGAAGGAAAACATTTTCCGCTAGTGGAAAATTTACATATTCATGTACATTACCTATGGATGGTTGAAACACATTTATTAATAATTTAGGTGATACACATCCATTAATAATTCATTCCATTATTATAATAGCTCAAGAACTTTCATTATATCGAGTTCATTGTTTTCAGAAGATTATTAATCTTAATTTTTAATCTCCATACTCTCTATTCCCTTACTTTTGAAAGAGCTATAATATCAATACAAATGTATATGTTACCTACATTTCAATGTCTTACTATATCGATATGCTCACCACATTGTTAATTGATAAATACAAGTAAAGTTTAATCATTCCGTTCTCCGCAAATCTAAAGAATTTCTCACATTTTCTCTCATTGTTTCCTCAAGTTTCAAGAAGATATGGATATTGGTGGGAGGAGATGAAAAAAATTTGTAAGTGTTGGTGTTGATTGTTTGAAAAGAAAAGTCCTAGAACTGAAAAGGAAAGAAGAGAAGTCTTAGCCCTCTTCAGTCACATTTCAATAATATTGCTTGAGTTAGCAGTACAATATAAACAGTCTTGTTCCACGTAATGTGATCACCCCCATCCTGAAAGAGGGCAATCTGGCTGTGAGATTGGAAATTCATAGAATACGTCATAAATAAAACATAGTTTTAGTTATTACGATTGAATTCGGTTACCACTATCAATGGAATCCATTAATTCTCGGGTTGTAATAATGTTATTTCAGTTTTCAGAGCAGAATTAAATTTATCTGAGTTTAATTGCTTTGTTCGTATTGAAGCAACAACTGGCCCGATTATAAATTCGTTCAACCACGAGACGCAGACAGTATGGAGCATTTGGCTGAAACCACATCCATAAATTTCTGCTACTCACGACTACAGATTGTTGAAATACATAAATACGATTCAATGTATGTAACTACTGTATGGACAATAGAGATTATTTTTCCATACAGATATGTAAAAAATGAAGATTTTTAAATTTGAACTATGACAGAGAGACAACCGATAAATCTAGACACATACAAAGCTTAATTAACATAGAATAGAAGTGAAGTATCGTCAAAGTAAAATTGAATTAGTAAATTAAATAAGGATTATTGCGTACATAAAATTATTTCAGGTCGATACAACTAGGCTTAGTCCCGACAAAATTAATTCTATACGAGATGTAATATGAGAAGTATTATAAATAATATATGAACATTATTTTCCTACAACATAACACTGAGTAAAATCGTATGTACGAGTACAATCAGCAACCTCAATCTTTATGATACCAAGAGTACATTCATGAGCATATTTATTACGTTTTTTCAAGTTCACCGTGGAATACAGTGGTCATTTTTCATAAAATGTTATAGGTAGGTGAAGTTGGAATAGCATGCTGGTTTTTATGGAGTTTCAAATGACTTTTAAGATGGGAGATACCAGAATTGTATTTTATAACTAACTTATCCATATTCAGTCTTTTGTACGAGTTGATATATACGTAGGCTATAAACCATATAATATAATTCGTTTGAGGTTTATGATGATATCAACAAACCAAAAGTTGAGGGTTGCCAGGCTACAAATGTGTCATCATTTATGGATGTCCTTTAATGGGTGTGCAGGAGTTAGCACCCTTGGGCATAAAACTAGCAAGGTGATAAATGTCTACTGCCGTCACATCACAATCTTCTCAATGAGCAATAGTGTGGCTGCTTCTATCAACAAGTTAATATCAAAGTAGAATGTGCCGAGTGGCAAAGGGCCAAAATCGCCTCATGCAAAACTAATTATTTTGGTGCGTTGGAGCTGGATTATATTGGCTAGGAAGCAACTAAAATTCGTAAAGGGAATAGCGAGGATTTAGATTTCAAGTCACTGGAATTAGGTTGGTTGGGCGTGAAATCGTAATCACAGTGCTCTGTCACTGATCGAGAATAGTAGTCGACACGACACGACACGACACGTCACCACCCACTGACGGAGATGGAAGGCCAGCAACTGGCACTGGTAACCAGGCAAGTAACTAGCAAACGGCTTAATTGCAATCTCACTAACCTCTGCACAGTCACTTCGATTAACATCCAACTGATGCTTGGTGTCACTATTGACTTTGATAGTTCAACGCTTAGATTTGATGTGATGTGATACTCCGAATTTCCTTGAGATATGAATCAAACGTCATCATACATATTATTCAAATTAGATTTCCACGATTGCTTCGATAAATTCATCTGGAACCGGTTTTATGATTTTGCTAAAGTTACGAAATGGTAAGTGTCAATCAAGCACTTTTAATACAAATGAACAATAATTTATCTAAGTCAGATTACTGGATGAAGTCAGATTCATGAATGATGAATTATATGTGACAAAATGCAGAAGATATTATGCCCTTCAACTGGAGAGGATATAATTTTTCAGCTGAAAATAATTATTGTAAACCTTTCGATGATTGAACATAAAATACCAAAATTTTCATAGAGCTTAGTTTATTAGATCTAACATGTGGATGTGGAAACTAACAAGAGTGAAGCTGAACAATGTGAAATTGAAACCTTTCAGCTATATGAAATGTCTATTGAAACTTGGAAAGCAACTCTTAAAAATATAAATAAAATATTATAAAAAATTGATGTCCTCAGTTATGAAATCATATTGCAAAGATGGTATCAAACTTAGACAGGCGTTAACAAATAATTAACAAATTAAAATGTGAAGACGAACTTATCCTGAAAGTGCCGAGAAGGAAATTGAGAAGTTACACTCATCTGGAACAGAATCTGGAATTATTTACTGTGATGCAGAGCACGAATCCTTAAATGTCCAAGTTTTGCTTGAGAAGACTTTTCCATTACTTGTCATTTGAGCTTTATCGATAAGTTTCGGAACTGTTGGTCTGGGGAGAGGCAGAGGGAGTTTGAGATTACTTTGTTATCTTCAGGATAGCTGAACTGGAGACTGAAGCGACCCATTGTAACTTGTGACTAGAGTTTACAGTAAACTCTAGTAAATTTTGGCACAATGCAAACACTGAAGCTGAACAATGACTAAAGCAATGCAAAAGCATTGTACACTGTCAACAAATTGTTCTCTCCAAGTATAAAAATATCCAAATACTACAAGAATCGTGGAAAAACTTTGAATACAGAAAAGGTATCACAGAGTTTCACAGAGTGTGCAGGTTATATAGGTCGAACAAAAAGAGAATTGCTGGAAATATTCTACTCTCATCTTGGAAATAGTTTGAATATATTTTAATTTTCTTTGGGATGATAAGAACTTTGCATATAAAACAAAAGTAACTGATTAAAACACGTGAATTGGGGGAAATGTAATCATCACAGGACTGGGAACAGTAAATAGAAATATGAATTGAATTTATGATTATTTACATTTAATTTTCGTGGATCATGATCAGATGGATCTATTCTATTTTTATATGAATAGTTAGAGGTAGGATTTCTGTATATCATGATAATGACTCCTCATTTACACTAATGACCCTCTGGGTTGGAGAACTCACTCATGAAGTGTTGTATTGTAATCTTTGAAACCAGCAACTTATAATTATACAGATTTGGTTAATATTATGGAAACAGCTTAATATTTCTTTCACAAGAATAATTTGACAGTAGGTTTTATTGGGGATCCCATTTGAAATGAAAAAATTACTCTGTTACAAATATTACTCTGTCGCTTCAACAATTTTGTCCCTCATATCAATTGAAATTCATTTTTTCAAATGAGAAGGTCATGTGATCATGATTTCAATACAGAGTTCTAAGAGAAAATGAATGGTGAAAACCGCACATTGATATTTCAACCCTTATCAGTTTGTTGATGTAAAAGTTGTATATCATGTTGCAAATTAACCAGCTGAAATAATATGAGTGCATGGAGGTCTTTGTGATAGCTTCCAAATAGCCTCAGCTGATGTTATGAATGGATGGAAAAACTGCTGTAATTGTATGCAGTGAATTCTTCAGCTGAATAAATGATAAATCAAATAAATTTTCTTCTTATGCACTCTCAATGTAATTTTTATATCCTGAAAAATGACGAATGAGTGAATCAATTTTGCTCGAACTTGACTTCTAAAAAGGTTCGAGGAATAAGTGTTCAAAATTTGAAGCTGATTGATCAATTCTCTCTAAAGTTATTGTAGAGCATACATACAGACGGACAACGACTTTGGCCTTCAGTAAGTCAAAAGTAAGAACTCGCTAACGCTCGTTCAAATAACAGTGATCACTTCAATCTATATGAACAAGTAAAATTCTTATATTCCACTAAGGTGAGATTGAACTCACAGAAGTTAATTCACAAATCATAAATTGATTGTCAGTTTATCAGTCACCGAATCAGTTTTCTCATATACAATATTTATGATAGCATGAATAAAATACATCACGAATGAGACTCCAGTACAACAGCATGATGTGTGAAAAGAACTAAATTGAATTGAATTAAATTTGATATTTAATTTTTCCATGTAAGATAATATTACTTTATTACCAAGTAGCACTTTTTGTTATATACAGAGTGTTTCAGAAGTAGTGTCCAACATTCTAGGGTATTGTTCCTGGATGACAGGAGACTACAAATGTCGTATTTGAAGTGTCCAAAACTCAGCGGTTATCCTTATAGCTGCCATTTAGTTTTTTTCACTTAAGTTAGGAATTTTTATCTCAAGAACGAAATGTCGTATTGATCTGAAATTTGGCATGAATACGACATTTCGTTCTTGAGATAAAAATTCCTAAGTGAAAAAAACAAAATGGCAGCTATAAGGATAAAGCTGAGTTTTGGACACTTGAAATACGACATTTGTAGTCTCCTATCATCCAGGAACAAAACTCTAAAATGTTCGACACTACTTCTGAAACATTCTGTATATTAGTACTGTACCTTTTATCTTTTATTCAATAGTGGGAAAAAACTGTATTCATGGAGTTAGTATTTACATTGTATATACGTTTCAAATCGGAAATTGCGCTTGAATTACACCAAATTCAATACTACATTTTTGGTGCTTATATCCATATTTTTAGAATGCACGGAATCTTACAATATTAAAATATCAAGAATCAGCTAACATAAGAGGAAAAGTGGTGATTATACAAAAGAATCCCGATTAGATCACGTTCCTGCTTCGCAAGTACTTGTTTCATTCTATACCTTTTTCATCCCGATAATCTGATCGACAATCAGGTTGTATTCACACCTTATTTGGAGTTGAGATAAACATTCTTAGGAAAAGCAAATGATGAATTAGTTGGACGTGATAAATCTTTTTCTTCCATTTGCTACATCATGCTACACTGGACTATAGACTATTTGTGTAGGCTTGGATATTCCTCTCAATACGGTAATCAACTCTAGAAAAAGAAGAATAGAAACTACAAAGAGAGTATCATCAGAGACGAATAATGAAAATATCTTCTATCTCTGCTCTCGGTATCTCTGCTCTATGGTATGATAATATTCTCTTCAATTGAAGAACTGTCACGGGAATAATTGACCGAATGTAACATAAAATATTGTAAGTCCGAACCAAATGGACCGTTTCATTGAAATGGGGTGATCGTCTCTTGCATAGGATATCTACTATTCTGTTCTCTCTGAAGTGTGTGAGGGGAGCAGTAGGGTATAATTCCCTGCTTGTGATCTATCATTGCTATCTCATGTCTGTCATTCGTTACAGTTTGATATTCTGGGGTGGCTATGACACACACCTTGAGGTTATTTTCAGGAGGCAGAAAAGAGCTCTGAGTATGAACTTCAACCTCAGTGCCCGTACAACTGTAGGTCTTATTTTGTGAGAGAGCATATTAACTTTGCCAGCCATGTACTTTCTGGAGATCATCACGTACGTTAGTAAAAGATGGAGGGCATTCTCATCCGTTTTACTTGATCATTCCTACAATACGAGGAGTGGTGGCTCAATCCTCGGTTACCCGGCACATAGACGAACCCTTCTGGATAAAGGCTCACACTATTGTGCAATAAAAATTTTAAATAGACTCCCCCACAATTTTATAGATTTTTCCAACTTTTCAAAGATGACCGGAAGAATAAGGAAAGTTCTGTTGAAAAGAGCGTCATACACAGTGAATGAATGTGTGGATGTCTTGAGGGAAGAAAATAACATATCATATAATTATTACAAAATCAAAATTTCCTTTAAATCAACTGAAATTAAACGATTTCTTCTAGGGGGTGCTCCTGAAGGCAGTGTTTTTCTTTGACGTCTCCTCCTTGCACTATTGTACTTTCTGTGTTTATTATTGATTGTGACGATTCAATGTTGTGAAGCTTGTCTTTTATATGCAACTACTTGAATAAATGGAATTTGATTGATTTGATTGATTCTATATTGAATGAATGTTATCTTTATTAATGAACTAACATATTTCATGACCATCAAATAAGAATCTTGATGGGAGTAAAATTATTATGTGTGCCGTGGTTTTTTCTGTTGATTTATGAAATACTACTGGTTTTATGCTCGAGGTTGCTGTACTATATTGGAAGCCTTTCCTATAGATTCTTGTGTAATGCATGGAATTTCGATCAATATTGAGAATTCAAATATTCGTTTTATTTTAAGTGTATTGAGTTCTAGAATCGAATCATTGAACCATGAGTATAAAACAAACTGGAAGAGGAAATTTTCGGGAGGTGTTATAATGCCTATAAATTTCCTTTTCTAATTGGTAGTGATCATGATATTGGTCATTTATCCATTGATTTCATTTGATAACAAATTTGAAAGCTGAGAATGAAGTACTGGTATTTTCTCTGTACTCTGAAGAACGCAATGATATGGAAGATGACGGCAGAATGTTCTTATAGCTGTTAGCCTGGGAGACTTTAAAAGGTTTTATGATACGATTCTCATAAATGCGTTTTCCCACAATGCTACTATCCTCCTTCTCAGACGACTAGAGCAAGCCATGAAAATGCGTATCCCATTCCATTAGATGAGAACAATCTTGGGAAGAAGCGCTATCTTATCTTATTTGAATATAACACTTCTTTGGTCATTCCGTTTATTTTCAATTTGGTATTCCAAGATACCAGACCGGAGCTAACCCACGTCTGAATGATTGAATTGTAAATGTTAAAATTAAACCATTTCCCTACTGGAATGCAACTCACTGATGCTCAAGACGTGGGAAGTGGAATTGAAACTCATTGGAAAACAATTCAAAGTACTCTCAGATAACTTTTCTCCAATGAAGAAGTCTTTTCAAACAAAAGTTCATATTTACTTTCAGCACAATATATTTTTCTCTGAATGTCACTACATTTCTCTGTTGTGTCATTATATGGGAACAGATTCAATCGGATCTTGAAAAATAGCGATTAAAATTAATTAAACATTGAATTAAAAATTCTACCCCTTCGCAAGAATTCAAATACACTGACAGAAGATTGATTATTATTGTAAAATACATTCTTATGCTTTATAATTATGCTATCAATAATGCTCCTTAAAATTTTTCAAAGCTGGACCAGATTACCTTCTCATCTATCTTATACTTTCTTTCAATTACCATTGAAATTTGGTAATATAGTGAGCTCAAGCAGCTTTGATACAGCATGGTTTGAATGAACATTTGAAATTGAATGTTATAGGGATCAAATCCAGATGAGAAATATTGATGTTTTATCAGAGCTTGAAGGAGTTACTATTGTCCACGAAGATAAGATTCCACTGCGTTGCTATTTGTGGAATAGAAACTCCGTACAGTTTCTTTCTCCAAGAGGAATCTTTGCGTAACAGTAATAATACCTCCGATTGCAATAAAGGATGTTGCCTGCAGCTATCCATGTTTTCTGCAGAAACGGTAGCGGAATTTGATGAAAAATGTCAAAATACACCCGTTTGCGCAATCAGTTCGTGTGATCAAGACTTTTGTGAGAAAAACAAATTAAATTAAATTCTGACTGGATTGTTTTCGAAGTTTGCGACTCCAAGAAAAATATTATCAATAAAGGAATACTCTCTAAATAGTATTGTCGTATCCAATTTTTTTTTAGAATTTGAGTGACATTGTTTCATAATAATATTCCAGAAGTATGAAATTAGGCTGCATGTGAAAATAAAATTCATTGGAGTCACAATTTCATTTTTTCATGCACAAATTCATAACTTATTATAATGATTATTATCTCAGCCGGCGTTGTTATTTAAGATTGTTCCAGATGATTGTTGAGAACATGAAAAGCTCTCGTCACTGTCTTATCAGCTCACCATTCAAGCCGTTCAGATCCTCGTGGGAAGGAGTTTAATTTATTGGTGAATGCTATCTTTATTACTCTCCCCCTATTTCAATAATATTTTTTTATCTTCAATACTCTGCATTACCTTGAACCAGGTTCACAACAAAACTTAACACAGTTATCTTGTTTTCAAAATTTGGGGAATGCAAACAGTACCCTTCATAGCTCTAGAATGAGTATTGTACAGATCGAGTGGGGAAAGTGCTATATCGATCCCAGTTGCAATTCACAATAAATGAGAAGGCTGAAATTATTTTCTCATTCTCTTTACAATATCTCATATTCAATGATGTGGAGTTTTCACAGCATCTAGTTTGGAATTCTTTTTCTGCAATTAAAATTCTCCATTCCAGATCAGAATGGAAGCAAAGAGAATACTGAGAGTGAACAGTAGCGGTCTGCTCACAAAACGTTGTGAAGGGTGGTCAAGAATCATCAGGGAATGCCATTGCAATGAACTGCAATTATTTCACGCTGTCATTGAATCTCTTGCTACAGAATAGAATGTAATGTACTCTGTGATGAGTGATGGAGCGAAACTTTTTTTGTACTTGCTCACACTTCTCGGTACTTGCTCAGTTGAACCAGGAAAATTCAGATTTGTAAGTACGAAATGATAACTTCCAAGTATATAATTATTATGTGTAAATTATAATTGTTATAAAACCGTTATAATCGAGATTATCTGGTTTGGGTTCGATGTTCTATAAATGATGTGTTCAGTTTATAAGGCTTTTTCGTACTGGGAATTCAAAAAATAATTCCATCATTTTGCTTATTGCCAATTCAAGGTTTTAGAAGCGTGGAAAAATAATCATCACCAGTAATAGTACACTAATGTGAGGTTAACTCAACAGTTCAAAGTAAACTTATGTGTCAAAAACATTGAGAAAAAAATTTGAATACGACATAAATTTGTAGGTGAGTAGGTTCATCGATCGATTTGACGGGAAACTTTGCTATGACTTAATAGGCCTAATGCATTCCCATCAATCCATGATGTATTATTTATCAGAGACAACTGATATATCTTATATATTATCTTATCATACTTTTTACAACTGTTATATATCTTTTCTCCATGGTATTATTCAGTGGTTTAGAACAGAAATGATTGATTAATGGAGAGCAAGATTGTGCAGAGAAGTTGTTTGAAGAAGTTATGCTCATGAAATCTAACTTCATGTTATGTGAGTGCACAACTGGACTGAACTGAGAAAACAAGACCTCCTTTCAGATGAAATTCAATGAATATATATTATGTAATGAAAATATATTCTGAATGATAGATTTACTTTGTGGAAAGAAAGTCATGCATGCTTGAGTCCTGAGAGAATGTTTATTCGGCATCGAATCTTTTCCACACGATAAAACATATAGTTTTCCATGAAAGTTGATAGAAGACGGCATGATATTTCCTCTTAAGATTTATTGAAGAATGGAATTTGGCTACTCCAGACGCAGAACATGGAGCTTGAAGTAGAGCAGAGCTTGATTTTTTTTCAAAATATTATGCTTATGTCATGCTGTCATGAGTGACTTTCGAGCGAAATTGTAGTCTTGAATTGGTGGGCACATCTTATACAATATTTTTAAATGTTCAATATTTCAGAAGTAGTTTAGAAGATTGGCAGAATCAATGCATTCATGATATGAGATCAGACTAGATGCATTGTCCAAAAAATGACCTATTTATTCAAGAACGTCGATGTATGGACTGGAAAATGCAACCGTTGTCACTGGAATTTCTGAGTTAACATCTCCTGATTTGATTATGGAGGAGAGTTGCCCTATATTCTGAGAAGCATTCTATAAACATCATATCAGAATGAAAAATCACTTTAGATCGATTTCATCACCAGAAGTTGAAAATTCATAACTTCAATTTCAGATTTCAAATTTTTAAACAATTTCAAGATGGAAATATAAAATAAATACAAATGCGATGAATAAAATGATTGTACTTCAAATCCCTATTATTATCATCATCGTCATTTATTATTGAGTTCGTATTAGTTCATTCATCGAACTTCAAAATTACAATTTTTGTTCCTCTCAATGAACGTCCAACAATTTTCCAAACCAAAACCTATTGGTATTCTCAGATATTCTTGAGCATTATTATGCCTTATTTTCAATCATGATCAAAGATAGAATAGAATAGCCTATGTTAACACTTGTCAGCGTCTCAGTTCCCAATGTCTATTTCCAAACTTCTTTAAAATTATCTTGGATCTATAAAAATTAAAATTTTAATTTTGAGTTCAAATTTGCACTAATACTCTGGTCGATGAAAAGATGGATGAGCAAAACAACAATTCCAAAACGAAAACTCAAATGCAGTGAATGTCCTGCACCCAATTCTTGAAATTATATCATCTACGCATGTCTCATCTCTAACTATAACTTTTGCATGAAATAGGAAATTAAATAATCCCTTTTCTCTTCCAAGAATACAAGTGTGAGAAATGCGGAGTCATAAGATGACCGAAATGTAGTTTTCAACTTCAGCAGCTTCAGAAAGCCAAGCCATGATATAACTTTTCCGCTATCTAGGCCTACCATTAGTCAGTTTCCCAGATCAAGAAACTTTAACATCACTCTCTTGTCCTGAGAATGTCTCACTCCGTGAGTTTCTCAATTCGTGAAACAGAGTTTACACTACAATAAAACACAGTTTATTGTGATACAGCAGATACAAGCTGTAAGATAATGAGCCTTTCGTGTAACTTAACTTATGACTGTCAGTGTAGTCATAGTCTTTAGATACGTACTACTTCCATTTGGAGCGATAACACATTGGTACACTACTACTTTATCGAACCGAGCTGTCTAATTTTGGTTCAAAAGTTGAATAATTCCAACATACATCATCTCTCTTATTTGTTTAAAAAGGATTATGAACAGCCAATGATCAAGATAAAGATCAAACTAAACTTCTTATTTTATTAAACTCCTTGAATAGGCCTACTCAATTCCTTTAATACTATTTCAAGGAGACTGGCACTTTCCATGTGAAGCATACAAATTCTGCATCTGATCATGATAAATTTCAAATGGAAGATTATTTGGAAACATAACTTTTAGTTTGCTCATAGTTCATATAGTTTATAGAGCAGAGATGGAATATGTTATGATTATACTCATTCATTATTATTCAGTATTCAAGGTCAGAAGTAAACCCACTTTAAAGGTCAGTAGTAAACTTTTCCAATTAGTCAAAGTAGACCCACTAGATGAATAGTTAGGTAGAATAGGACTTTTTCAAAAATGTTTTAACCTGCTTTTGAAATATTCTATTGTGTTGTAGAAACTTATTTCAACAAAATGATTGAAAATATCCCACTAAATCATAGCTCTAGTTGTATGTTTTATGGAGTTTCATCTCTTTTTCATATCGAAAAGTGATCAACTTTTTTATAGAACTTTTTTCCTTCCTAAGATATCACATTGTGTTTTGCTTCAGTGTTTTGCTCTTCCAATAATACCCGAAATTGCATTGTGAACATGTGAATGGTTTTGAGGGGAATAAATCTTTAAAATTAATCCATTACATTAGCATTCTCTGCAGAATTTCAAGTCAAGCTGGGACCTTCCAGCAAAGACTCTGCTCCAACAAAATTCCATACGTATTTACTTACTCTTTGTGTATGATATATTTATATAGACTTATAATATATCGATATTAGTATTATTATGATAATAGCGATCGATAATAATAACTTCAAATGACTAATAAATATGAATTTGAATGTGATAGTTACCGTATTATCGATTCCCTGCCGGAAGCCGCCCGACGAGGAAGAGGAAGAGGAGACGCGCTGGCCGGTTAGGCTGTTGCCTTTGACGAGCGCCTGGTCGATGTACAGAGTCAGCCTGATCACCACCTGAATCACCATCGCCACAAACAGATTCTTATGGATCCTTGTTCGATTATTCCGCAGACTCCTGAATGCAAACATTGAAAAACAATGAGCACAACAGGTAACGGAAGATAGTTTATAATGGGGAGAATGAAATTCATGCCACAGATAAAAAGACATACAATGACATGACTAAGTTCAAGGTTGAATGGTAGAGAGGACTTAAAAGTCCTAACTCCGCCTAATGAAGATTTTTTTTTCATTTTAATTTTAATTCCAAATGCCTGCAACAGGAGAAGTTAGTTAAGTTCACTGAATTATTCGAGAAATACTGCTAGAAAGTGATGATTTTGATTGATAAAATATATTAAGGAGGAAAAAATTAACATGGAAAGCATTCAACAGAAGTACGAAAAGCAAAACCCATCACTGTAACATCCTAAGTGAAGATTGGGACAGTGGAAAGGGAGATTAGAGTAGAGATGATTGGAGGATTCAAATATGACATCTAAACTTTGAAAATGGGAACGCATTCAAATTGATAATGTTTATAGATTAGTTCGATCATCGCACAATATAGAATTTGTAGGCAAGAGTTAGTCATTATACATAACAATATTATTATTCATATGAAATTGATAGTGATAGGATTAAATCCGATAAGTGGTCTGTCTCTCGTTTGCTATTGGTCTGATAAGAAGTATAAATGGTTAAATAATCGAATGAGGAATGAAAAGGATGAAAGTGTATTGATAGATAATTAATAACAGTTGAAGGGATAAAGTGACCATTCAGTATTCCGTGAATGACCCTTCCAGTAAATGAGTACAAGAAAGTTATAAAAAATGCATTTGCGAGATATTATATATGCGTACTCAGAAAATCATCATGAGATAATTCAATTAATGCTGCATTTCAAATATTTTTCGCCTTTTTTCGACATGATATTCTATGGGCTAGAGCATAGTATATTATATAATAGAGCTTTCAAAACTTGGTAATTTAGCTTTGTGGAGTAAAAATGTGTTTTCCGGTGTGGGCTATGTATTCATTTCAATCACAGGGTATAACATAATTTCCTATGTAATCAATAAAAGCTGAGCTCTTCTCCAATCTGATGAAATACATAGCTATGAAAACATTTTTCATATAGGTTTGTCCAAAACAATGACAATATTGTTATAAAGATGAATATTATAATATGACATGATTCAAGTCAATGAAGCATTAAGTTGACTGACACTTATTCGAATGAGTTTCAATGTCATGATTCGAAATACTCATTGAGTTACAATGGGTGTGACAGCGTATTTGAAGGCATATAATCCTACACACACTCAGTCACATAAATATTGATGAGAAGGAAATTATTCCATTTAGAATTTTTTGATGGGATGAGTGAGTGTAGAGTGTAGGCTACCAATTTGATCATGGAATTTTAAATTCATCTCCATGTTGGAATCATCATTAATGCTACCGTGTATTCATTCCAGAATCTATCCTATTGTGAGTTGATGAAATTCAAAAGATGTGTGAACAAATAAACATTGGAATTTTTTCTTACTGATATAATGTTCCGTTTTGTGGAACAATATAAAAGGCATTTTCGACTTATCAAATTTAGTTTTATGATTAGATATAGATTAATTCTATTTTGAGTTTTCAGTCGCGTATTGGAAATAGCATGGGATGGGATATCAGATGTTAGCTCAAAGAGATGTTGGAACTTGTACATGCACTGTCGTAAATGGATATCATGTTGTTACCTCATCCATTTTAATGTGCAACTAGCATCAAAAGAGGAGAAACCGATACACGCGGAATGGCTTTCTGCATTTTGGCCAATAGAAACGCACCTCATGCACGGATAGCATCAGGCAGCAGAGGCACCTGTTCTTTGAGCTTCAGAGCTTGAAATTTCGAAAATCCATCAGCGCATGTTACTTCAGGCTCCATGATCTTGGAAACGTTTGCCAGTATATTTCAAGCATCGACAGGTACAACTCTTTTACAGAAATTGTTAAGGTATTCGAAGTACTCACTGCTATCATTCGAGAGTTCCGGGTTCAATTTGGAAAAGTTTCAACAAGGTTTCTGTTGAAAACAGTATATTTCCCTCTCTCTTCAATATATCTCTATCCTTTAATGAACACTTGAGTGTGGGAGCACTGTCTCTATTATTTAGCATTGTTACCTTACAATTGCATGGAAAAGTAGATTCATGATACAGCAAACTCATTGTGTAAATATCATTCAAACATTGACATTTCAAAACTCCAAAAGATCAACTACTAGAAAATCGTCATCTCAACCCAATTGGAAAGCACCTTCGCTCTTTTTCAGAATTGAAGGTACGGTATAAATGAATCTACGTGTTGAATGTACGTCAAACTCATTGCTCATTATAATAATAGTTATGCAGCTTTAATATACAGTAGAACTCCAATTATCCGAATTAATGGGGACCGGGACCCATTCGGATAATCGGAGTTTTTTTTTAAATTGCCATTGGAGAGAAAAAAGCTACGTTTTGATATTGCACTATTTTTTTATTGAATTAAATGAAAGAAACATGATATTTTCACATGTTTTACTACACTGACTTGGCGGAGGGAAGGACAATAGTGAGCGAACGCGCAAACACTGGCTTCGCGGGGGGAAGAATAATAGCGCACTTGGACTTTTTTTGGACAAATTTTTTTCTGAAAGTGATTTGGATAATAGGCGATTTTGATAGTCGGAGTTTGGATAGTTGGAGTTCCACTGTAATAAGATAATATTGTATTTTTTAGTACATTATGGTATAATGGCCAGGAACGATGAATAGGTTTGAATAGGTTTGATCTCACTGACTTGTATGTGGAAATGAACTTCTCGTTTAGGCATATTCTTTGTTTTTTATATTCAGTGATAGAAATTGAAGGTGTCCCTGTTGACATTGTAGATCAAACGATTACGAGTGAAATGCAAATAAATACACGGATTTGAAGCTTTTTCAGTACAATGCTGGAGAATTGGAGTGTAAAACTAATCAACTGAATCCCATTCAGTCTGCACCCACAAAACCCGTGTGGCACGGCCCATGTCTGAACGATGCTCAAATTAGGTTCCGAAAAGTTGGTGGTGATGGTGGAAACAATGTGTGTGCGTGCGTGCGTGTGTGATACATGTGCATGTAGGCGCAGTGGATGGAATGACAAAAGGATGTAGGAATAGGAGGAGTTTTCCTCATGCAAGCCACCAACTGACCTGAAATGACAGAATATGGCGAGTGAAATCAGAAGAGCTGCCAGTGATATGCTGAAGCCGACTATTTCCAATGTGCGCGTTCTTTCGGCTATCTCAAGTTTTTTCTGTAACAAAACACAGACAGAGAGACCAATGAAAAACGGAACGATAAACATAGTACACATCCTCAACCGCATTGAACGCGTTTCTGTATTGTTCCTGCAAACACTGTTCATCTCAACAGCCAAATAAACTATTCAATCACGCTCAACCATCTGTCGGAGAAAAGAGAATAATATTCATCACGACAGAATATTGGAAAATTTTTAATATTATATCGCATCTCAAGAGAAAACTAACAACGTTGTACTCATCTAGGTGTTAATGTTATATGGCGCTTATGATGATTTTCTAGATAATATCACAGATACTTGGGCTTGAGACAATTGCATTCGAATTTAAGAATTGAAAAAAAATTCTTATTTGACCAAAAATGCAATAGCCTCTGAAAAAGAGAAAAACTGTAAATTTCATTGCTTGATTTGAGGTTCCAAACGCCCTACATGCTTTACAATACTCAATACTTTACAATGCTCAGATATACATGAAATACTATACAATACTCAGATACATGAAATTATTCAAGAGTTTTCAATTTCCAGACTTGGATTTTAAAACAGTTTATACAAGTTTAGTATTTGAAGGAATAAGGGGAAACAACTTTATAATGCACATTCTGTTGAGAATCTAAATAAAGGTTCTCTGCACTGCTACAAGCGATAGTGTTTAGTCTGAATTTGAATTTATAGATTCACGGAAGATTATGAAAAAGATTATTATTATTCTGATTAATAATAGGCTCTTATTTGCAAAGACGTCATTCATAAAAAGTGAGCATCTTGTTCAGGCGAAACCATTCGAGGATACGTGATTTCTATTGGGTATTACCTTGAGTAAAATATAATAATAGTTTGTAGAGAATTTACTAGTTTGGAAGATGTTCAAATCGAAACATTTTTACAGTAACACATTATTTTCCAATACACGTATTGTATTTTCAATAACAGGTTGGCAATCTGATGAGTTATATGAACAGTAGAGCATTGAAAAAACGCAAACTCCTGAAAATCCTGAGTGGTGCTTGAGAGTTCAGACTCGGCCCTCTTTGGAGA
Source organism: Nilaparvata lugens (assembly GCF_014356525.2). Classification (NCBI taxonomy): domain Eukaryota; kingdom Metazoa; phylum Arthropoda; class Insecta; order Hemiptera; family Delphacidae; genus Nilaparvata; species Nilaparvata lugens. The sequence goes on along the minus strand of NC_052506.1, from coordinate 61,758,845 downwards.
TAGAAAGGAAAAGTCAATACCGTACCGTAGCCGTGAAGGAGCCTCTTCGCAATTCCCCAGTCACGCAGTGCCGCACAGCCCCACGCATAATTGGTTGACTGATAAAATATAACGATGTATCCGATGATAGCCCCTTCCGTTTCAAAAATTATCAAGTATCTCAATACTGAATCAGTCTTTATGAAAATTTTAGATGATAAAGGGTTGTGTATATGGTAAAAACCCGTTTTTCACCAAAATGAAGCTGACAAACATGAGTAACACTATCGGAAATTTAGATTTGTGTGAAATTGAACTTGGAATTTATTGATGTTTCACTAACCCGAACCAATGAATTTCACAGTATTAAGTGAAGAGAATCTATGACCGAAAATGAATAATTCTCAATATTTTTGCAAAATGATTTCATAACCTATAAGAGTATTGCAATGTGACTTGATCGACTTGAGCTGAAATTATTGTATTTTTAATTTCTAGCAGATACTAAGCGATGCTCAGTCCTGATCATTTTATTAAACAAATTGATACTTTTTTCGAGTTAGATTGAATCATATCACAGAATATTCACTTTCTAATGAAATAATGAACAATTTTACGTGAATGTAAATATAATTTTATATGACATTTCATGTGTTATAAGGCAGTATTCTATCAAGGGATTTGTGTGTCCGAAATCCTAATTCTAACCGTGAATGGCCTGATGAATTCCTCGTCGCTTTTCAATTTGAAAGCAAGGTGGGCGGAAGGCTTCATTACCAAAACAAAGATAAAGTTGGCTCGACAGAGACCTAGATCCTCCATCTGACCGCAGTGCAGTCGAATCGACTCTCTGTTTACCCACGGCGGCCAATGCTGTTTAATCTCAAGTATCACAGATATTTGTGTTTTAAATTTTGTTCAAACACGGTACAAATGTAAATACATTTTTGAATTAACTGGCACATACTTTATATCAACTGGGTCACAGTTAAACTGTGCAGGTCCACAACTCATACAAAGTATCTATTTTTTTCTTCTGAAGATGATACAAAGTTGAATGGATTTTAATAACTTCATTTGAGGCGGATGATAATGAGAGAAGAGTGGACCTACAATTAGTTTCATATGGGTTCCAAAACCAAGGGGAAGTGATTTTTCAACGCATGAATCATATTCAGGAAAGTTGCCTCAAAAGTTTACGCTTCTAATAATTGGTTTAACTTGAAAAAATATCAATTTATTTAATAAAATTATTGTACATGAGTTGAACTCAAATTAATATTGTTGAATTGTTAGGAATACTAAAAGAGAACATTATTAATACTACTAGGTGAAATGATATTTCATTGATGAGTTTGAGCCTATTTGTTGGTTTATGAGTCTAAGCTGGTTTCTCTGCTCTTCCTATTTAGTGTTATTCATTCCCGAAATTCGTTGGATGGAAATTATGAATAAGAATAAATCATTCTCCAAAATGAAGTGGGAATGTTGAGTCAACATATTTTCTTTTTCCATGTTATGCTTTAACTAACTTTGAAGTTGGAATTGAAATTCTTTATTCTCCAAAAAAGATTAACAATACAATTATATTTGCATGTAAAAAATAAAATACATTTCATTGGTGGCTCCTCTTATGGGCACATGCCTGTGAGAGAGACCCGTTATACTGTACTTAATTTGTGTGCTCTAGCTTATTGCTCACTCTCGCTTGTATCCCAAATAGGGATTTGCGCTTTATATGTTCGTATAAAATTGATAAATGAATATTTGGTATTGGAAAAATCAACCTTATACTATGATTGAACTTATTTACACAACAGACTTATCATATATCCAATTAAAAACTGATACAAGATACAAATATTTATAACTTCAGATTTATTGAGCCGCAAGGCTCAAGGCTTTAAATCCAATTTTTATGAATTCAATATTTCTATTTGAGATACAATTCAGATAAAAGACCCTATTCTAGTGCTGTGTGATGTTACTCACCATAGCAGCCTTTTCTGATCCGACATAGAGCTTTCGGAACAGTTCGAGCATCTCGGGCGTATAGCAGGGCGTGTAGTTGGTCCATCCCTGCGGCGATGTCGCTTCCTCTCCTGGATGCTTTCCCTCCCACCGTCCCTCTGCAGAACATTTCTTGGTCGCAAATTCTGAAATAGAATGCAATAACAATCGATTCTAGAAATGTAAATAAAATAGTAGGGATAAAAATATAATTTATTATGAGAATTTATTTTTCTGTGTTTGAAATACACTATCCTTATGTTGAAAGCTTAGTGATGGACTGAATTGGGCGATTTTCTTGGTATAATCGATAGGATGTCATTAAACCAATCCAATCTGTACATGTTTTAAATTAATTGAGCTTTTCTTTTGGGGCTTATATTTGAGATTGATAGCGGCAAGTGAGAGCCCTTCAATTATTATTTACACCTACAATCGCGTGCAAAACAAAATCTATAGTTCTACTCCGAAAATCACCGTGATGAAACCTATACCAAAGCCAAAACTACTATATATTATTATGGAGAATCATATTATTATCAATTCATATTTTTCACATAATTCTTTCATAAAAGAACAATCCAACATGAAGAATAGAAATAGCAACATTGTGTGATTGCTGTTTTCTTGAGTTGGAGAATGGGCTACTGTCTACTGAAGCTCCACTGATAAACAGTGAGCATGCGATATCTCTTGAGAGCAATATAAGAAATACAGAAACACTTTGTGATATCATATTATGTAGCATTCATCTCTGACCATGGAAATGTACGTCGGAGGACAAATCTGTAATATTATGAAAATAGTGATATCAATACTGTGTGCCTATTCTGTGCCTTCATTTGAAAAAAATTGAAGTAGACCTTTTAGTGAGGTCCACGTTACAATGGCAGTATTTGATCTACATTGATGTTACTATCCCTGTCAGATAGCTCAATTCTTTCCAAGCTCTGCAACGTTGCCAAGTCCTTTTTAACGATGTAAAAAATATAATTAATTAACATAATATCAAATCCCAATTATGAAAATGTATTATGTAATGATTGAGAAATAGATTTTCATGAGGAATAAAATACGGTATAGTTTTCTATAAAATATTACTGTTTGCAGTTCAATAGGGATAGTTGATACATTGATTCGTGTTTAAATTTGGTTACTCTGTAACCAGTTGAAATAATTACAAAATTTTCTGCTTAATCAAATTGCACGCGTTGAAATCTAATAGTGACAAAATGAAGTGCGGGGGGGGGGGTCATGGCGACATCCATTGGAATGCAGATGGAATCTGGATGACTCAATTATTCATCGAGCAGAGCAACAGAGCAACGGCTAGACTACATCGGCATGCCCTAATAGTTTAACCCCAGGTTGGCTGTTGCAATTTCGTGTCATTATTTTTTCATAGCTCTCTGCAAACGTTTTCATCCGCACAAGTAGTGACAAAGGACACTTGTTGAAAAGGAAATTCGTTTTCATTCATGGGGGGCGACTTTTCTGCGTCGGAACATTATGCCCTTGTTGCACAATAGACATGCCGATACTCCGTGGAAATTCGCTTTGAATTTCTTATGGCGTTTATCTTCCTCACTCTCGTTCATACACACTTCCACTTCTCTCTCTCTCTCTCTCATTTCCCTTCCCTATAACCAGCAGTCTACCCCATAAATCATGAGCAGCCCGTCATAATAGCGAGCCAACCGTGACTTCAGGGTATGTTCTCAATTAACTCATAAGTTACCGGTTTATTATTAGTCAAATATCATCAAGTATACGGTCCCAGACACACTTGCTGTGTGCCTGTACTTGTTGCTGCCGAGCAAAACTTGTTCAATTCTGGCACTCGACAAACAACTACGGTAGTTTCAATTCCATTCATTCATTGTACAGTAGCTTGATAATGCATGCTCTGCCTCTAATAGGGATTTTCTACTCATTTTTTGAAGATCAGTTTCACTTTGCGGTTTCCTTTACGGTTCTAGTGATGATTATTTTCTACAGAACATTGAAAAAGTAATCAGTTAGTGGAATCATATTCCAATAATTTATACTGTAAATTCCGAAAAGCTGATTAGATATTATATTTTTTTATTGGACAGAATAAGTATATCTTCACCACGAATATTCAGGTTCCTATGGAAAACCATAGTCTTTTGCGTTAATTATTTATTGATATATTTATTTACATTACAGTATGAGGGCACCAGGAAGACTATGGCTTCCCATAATAGCTCTCTTGACACAACCAAAAATTACAATTCTAGTGTATGAATAGTATAATATAATATAGTATAAGTATACCTCTGGTCAAAAAGCTCACTATTGGAGAAGCAAGAAGTAAGCCGAGTCTCCGTCAAAGTCATAATTGGAAGCCATTACAGACTGCCAGAACATAAATGAATCTCAGTCCTGAGACCTCTGACATTCTGATAATATACACTCAAGCTACTTGATAATATAATATTGTGATAAGTCTCTGTTGTAGAGAATGCTTAAAAAATGTACTTAGATGCTGCTCAGTTTAGTTCGGTTCTGTCTAGAATTTTACATAATTTGGGACTTGCTATATAATACTTGCTAATACTAATTGCTACATGAAATTTGGTTCCCAAATTGTTAAAAAAACTGTATGTATTCAATATCTGGAAATGAAGTCTAGAATATAGTGTCAAGTATCTTCTCGCAACTACTCCAGTGTTATTATAGATAGATTGATGTGTGATAAAGAGAATGAGAAGTGAAGTGTATAAGAAAACATGGGAAAGATAGAAATAGATAATAGAGATGGTGTGAAGTGGGAACGCAAACTTGTTTGATGGTCGCTGACCCAGGAATTCAAGCTGGTCAATGAAAACTATTCAAATTAAATATTAATTTGAAAGGAATATTCACTCCCGTTATCTTGAAATCTGGATCTACTGCAACATAATCTTAATACTTTCTATGCATGGCACACAGGCTGAAGGTTGTTTTTGGAAGTACGAATCTGTGCAAGAAAAAATGCAGGGAACTCTCTGCAGAATAGTTCAAATCAAGGATCTTCATTCTTTGAGAAAAACAGTCTTTATGGTGCGTGATGCAGAACAAAGACTTGTTTACTCACTATTCGCCTACTTCTTACGTTTCTCGTATTACCTGCATTCGCGTCTTTTGAAGTAGGTAACGAGAAAATACCGTTCCTTAGCTACGCTGAGCAGATTTGAAAATCTTATGAAAGGCTCATATGGGAACTTGATAAACGGAATTATGCGTACCGTGATCGAAGAATTGTATGGTAGAGTAGGTACGTTCATTTTGACGTCTTCTATGGAGAGGTTCATCTTCAGCACAAAATATAAGTTTTAAAAATGTTATTCAGGAAAGTATGGAGATATCATTTGGAAAAACAATTATGTAACAATACATCAAGGTTAACTAGATCTTTTAATTTATTGCACTCCATGCAGATCCGATAGAATCAACTGCATAAATTATTTAAACCAGTTCGAGTTTATCTAATTATCCAGAGAATCAATAACAAAGGATAGAAACTCTTCTCTACATCCCTTTCAAGTTTGATAATGAATGATACTGGAACTAAAAGGTATTGCTAACGAATCGAATGTGGTTTCCTTTGCAGTTAATTGATTCGACCAGCTAAATTGGAATTCGGTTCCATTTTGAGTGGGAAAAATCTCCTGGCATTTCCAAACTCATTGAAGATGACATGATAGAATGAAAATTGCAAACGCATCCTTCATCAATTATTAATGTGATGGAATGGATGTTGTTCTGGTTCCCCAGAGCGAAACAAATGAGCAGTTTGTTGAATGTATTAAAATAGAAATAAAATAAAATAAATATTACATTATTTCACACAACCGATTTAGAAAAAATGATGTGATAATTATACTTATTTCCAAGTTGAATTTGGTTATATGATCTCTAGTTTTAGGAAGAATCATGAGTTAATATAATAATGTTATTATTAAAAATCTTAATTTATTAGTGGGTATTTGATGGATCATGTTGCAAATTATAGGAAAATTGTTAATCTTTTCAAATTTATAAAATTATCATTAGCTCTTTGCATACACTATTGAAAATAATATCTTTGAACCTTCAAGGAAGTACTTCTACTAGCAGTTGAAGACTTAACTCAGGACACATATAAGATAGGCTTCGTTATCTTTGCTTTTCTCACAAATTCCGCCAAAAAAACAATCAAAAGCTTGGGAACCCAGCGGAAATTGCATTCATATTTCAATGTGATCCTTGTGATTTTGTGATTCAATGTCATCCCAAGTATATTTTGTTCATGACATAGAAATCATCCTTATCAGAATTCATATAGAAAAACTCATATTGAGAGTTCTGTTACGATTGTTTATAATATATATTTTCAAGTTCTCATGTTTACTAGTTGAAATATTCAAGATTTTCCCATGAATTAGACAGATTAGCATTATGAAAGTTTGAGGAGGAATTTCTGATAGAATTGAGCTACTACAGCGCTGTAAAATGCATTAATTCCGAGCAACACAGTCATATTAATGAACACTTTGGAATATTATTGTGGTGGAGTTATTTGCAGACTCATGGAAACCAAAGCAGCTGTAATGAAGACGCTTGCAGCTATGTTTCTTCCCTTGCGCTTTATAAAAACACAGCACTCCCTTGAAATCTTCTCTAAGAAATTACATTTATAAGATACGATCTGGTCGTCCTCGCAGTTTCTGTGTTGTTCAGCTGGCAAAATGCGTGGGCAGAAATTGCCGAAAGCTTTGAGGGTATATTTGAGCAGATATGGTCGATCAAAGTTTTCATTTTTATCCACTTTGGAGTTTTAGGAAGTGTATTTCAGAATCGCCGAGACTCATCATGTTTACTGATTATAGCTCTGCTCTTGTTGCACTTTCTTCTGAATTTTGGAAGTTTTAATAAGTCAACTGGAGGTTAATTGTTACTGAATTACCTTTTATTAAAAATTCACTTTTCTTGTAAATTTGTTATTAATTTTCTAAATGCCATAAATTTACCTAAAATTACCTTGAAAATTGATAATGATTTGACTCTAAGATCATGAATAATTTGCATCAATACAATTGCACTGTATTTTCATAGCAGGATTGAAACTATTCTCCTCTACATACAACTTAAATATAGAGCGTGAACTCTACTGATTTGATTGGAGCTTGAAAATTATATTTTGAATATAAATGTTAAGAATTGTTGATCTGAGAATGATAAAGGAATCTCCTCTTCCATATTCTTCCACGTATTTGGTGTTTCCACAAATCATGTATTATTTATTTTGGGAATACAAGATACTGAGATTGTGATTGAATAAGTGATACTATATATGTCTCTATTTGCTTCAGCTTTATCGCTTCATTGATTTAATTCAAGATAATTAAAATACCAAAGAAGAAAAGTTCGATTATTCAAAGGATGAACGAAGTTGATCCAATTTGATGAAAGTTAACCATGAAATGAACAGAATAGAAAAAACCCTTATTGGATCACTAAATTATCTCAAGTCTCTTAAAGAACAAAAAATCAATACACGGGCTTATATTCAAAATTCTTGTAACTCATCTTCTCTCTTCTCTAAGTACCGTCTCCATTTCGGAGGTTGGCAATCATCATGGCAATTTTTACCTTGTTCACAGCCGCTCTAAATAGGTCATTGGTTGTGCAATTAAACGCTTCCCTCAGGTTTCTCAACCAAGACATTCTTCTACGTCCCACCGAGCGCTCACCAACTATTTTACCTTAGATTATGAGGTGCAGAATCATGTACTTGGGCTCTCTCATAATGTGTCCAAGGTATGTCAACTTTCGTATTTTAATGTCACGCACAATATCTAGTTGCTTACCCATTCTTCTGAGAACTTCTACGTTCGTGACTCTATCTGTCCACGATAAACGGAGTATTCGCCGGTAGCTCCACATTTCAAATGCTTGAAGTCTGGTCTCACATTCCCTATTCAGTGTCTATGCTTCCAACCCATACAAGAGAACAGGGAACACATAGCACCTCAAGAGACGGGCCCTAACCTCAAGAGACAAGTCACGAGCCGACACTAGAGTTCTCATTTTTACAAAGGCAGCTCTGGCCTTTCCAATTCTTATTTTTATTTCTGGCATGTGACTTGCATTGCAGCTGACGCGGGTTCCCAAATAGTTATATGCCTCTACCCGCTCTATCATATCCTGTCCAGCAAAAAGGTGCTCTTGTGGAATTACTTGCTTTGTAATGACCATGTACTTTGTTTTCTTGGCATTTAATGTGAGCCCATATTCCTCACTTGTTCTTATCAAATTGCTAAGCATTCATTGCAGGTCTTCTATGCTTTCAGCAAAGAGCACAGTGTCATCTGCATAGCGGATGTTGTTTATATGGGTACCATTCATGACAATGCCCGCTGCTTCTTCTTCAAGAGCTTTCGCTATGATATTTTCCGAGTATAAATTGAACAAGAGTTGGGAGAGTACACATTATTGACGGACTCCACGCTTTATTGCAAGTTCTCGACTAGTTTTTGATTGGACTCTAACTTCTGCTGTTTGATGAAAGTATAAATTTTTGATTATCTGAATGTCCCTAGTATCAATGCATGCTTCTTCAAAAATTTCCATCAGTGGGTTGTGACGTACTTTGTCAAATGCGTTATTGTGATCAATGATGCATGCATAGACATTCTTATTCACATCCAGACACCGTTGAATCATCACTTTATAAGCAAAGAGCGCCTCTCTAGTTTTAAATCCACTTCTGAATCCAAGCTGTGTGTTTGATAGCTTCTCTTCCAGTTTCATGTTAATTCTTTCATGAATTATTCTCAGAAATAATTTGAGATTGTGGCTCATAAGGCTGATTGTGCGGAGGTCTTCACATTTCTTTGCATTATGTTTTTCTGGGAAGTGTGATAAATGTAGATTTTAGCCAATCTTTCGGAAATCTTCCACTCTTGTATATCATATTGGACAAATCCGTCAACTTAGCAACATGCCTCTCATCCAACAACTGTGAAACATCTCTAGGGAGTTCATCTGGTCCTGCTGCTTTGCCCTTTTTTATATTATGGATCGCATAGACAACTTTCTCCTTCAAAATGTCTGGACCCGTTGTTTCTTCCACATTTGCCATTTCCTCTCTTCATCAGCAAACAACCTCTCTATGTACTCCTCCCACAGTTTAAGCTGTTCATCTGTGTCCATGACTGACTATCTTACCCACATCATTCAGGAGATAATGTGGCCTCTGGTTTCTCCTCCCAGTGAGTTCCCTGATCTTCTTGTGGATGTTGTGGGTTTCATGCAATGCCTGTAGATGTTCCATCTCTACACACTTCTGTCTTAACCACTGTTCCTTGGCCTGCCTGCACTCATACCGAATCCTGTTCTGAATCTTTCTCATCTCAACCTTTCCCACATTTGAAGCCTTGAGCCTCTGACGTGTTTCCATGAGATTCAAGATGACTTCTGTCATCCAGTCTTTCTCTTTCTTATGTTTCATTCTTTTCAAATGCTTTTTACATGGATCCAGAATTACTGTTTTAATGGTCTGCCATGCCACTTCAATTCCCTGGTTATTTTTGTTGACTGTGACATTATGTAGTTTCTCATTAAGATTATTGACAACTTTAATCCTGGTAGATGCATCTTTTAATCTGTTGACATCTATTCGGTCTGGCAACTTTGGTTGGATGAGCTTCTTCAACCTGATACAAACTTCTGCAACCAAAATATTGTGGTCTGATCCAATATAGGCTCCAGGGTATGTTTTGGCACTCTTAACTAAGTTTCTGAACCTGTGGTTGATTGTGATGTAATCAATCCGATTACGCATTATTGCACCTGGCCTATCCCTAGGTGAAGTCCAGGTGTAGAGACGACTTTTTGGCAGCTTGAAAAAGGTGTTGGCAGAAACCATCTTGTTTTCTTGACAGAATGTTAGTAATCTTCTTGACAGAATGTTAGTAATCTGTCACCACGGTCATTTCGTACTCCAAGTCCAAATTTACCAATGACTTCATTCTGTGGGCCTCCACCAACCTTTGCATTGAAATCCCCCAATATCATGGTGACATCAATGCTCTTTGTCAACTTGAGGGCGGAATCGATGTCGTTGTAGAATTCCTCAACCTCTTTATCTCTTTTATCAAGAGTGTAGGAGCATAAGCTTGAATGATGTTGAGAAGCCTTCCGTGTGCATTCAATTGTAAGAGTACAATTCTATTAGACAAGGGCAAAAAGTGTTTGACAGACTTGTTAATGTCATTGCTGACTGCAATAGCCGCTTCATGGTACTCATTTGTTCCATCAGGGCTGCCAGAATGATATATTGTGGTATCCTGGACAACTGTTTTCCCAATCCCATTCCAGTGCGTCTCACTAATGCCAAGTATTTTCACTCCCAGCCTTTTCATTTGTTGAATTGCACTAGGTGATTTTCCTAATCCTTTCATACCCTGGACATTCCGAGTCGCCATTCTGGTCCTTTCTTTGAAGATGGTTGATTCCACCACCACGTCTGTTAGAATTGTCCCCCCCGGAGATCCGAATGGGGGACTTACTCCAGACTGATAATTTATTCCAACTGCCATGATGAGTATAATAGGACATACATAAAGTATCTTCAATGATGTGGTTGTACGTTGCCTTCCTCATCCTTATGCCGTTGATCAAATATGATTCATCTGCCTTCAAGAGCAATTTCTTACTCTATGGACAAAAGAGTGCCCACTTTCTTCCAATTTCCTCCACCCGAAGCTGTTGGACTACAAGAAATGGATTGTTTATACCGACAATCATTCGGTTGTAGCCGCTCAATCAGATGCAGACACTACATGTTACATGCCTAACATGTTGGAAGATTAATGAAAAAGGAAAATAAGCCCTTGTCCTCAACTTGTGGTTAAGAGACTAGGGCTTGAAAGGCAAGAGCTTGGTCAAGGAAGGCGAGAAAGAAAGATAAAAGATGAGTTTAAGGGAAGAATGACACACAAAGCCAAGTCAATAGAAAAACTGTCATTCAAAAAAGAGAGAGATCCAGAGCATGTTGAAGAAGAAGAAGGGAATGGGAGAAAGGGCTCTGGAAACTCATACATAAAATATATTCATTATTGAGAATGAGGATGTTGATTGGTCAGTATCGTCAAGTCATTAGAAAAAATATACCAACAGGATTATTGGACACTAATCAATAAGTCAATAAATTCACTCGTGATGAGAAACTAGTATTCAAAAAATGATTCAATGCGTCATATTGATCGCGTAAAATGGGGAAAAAGTGGAGAATGACAATAACGTCTGATACTTTTCCGATATGTCTACTGCTTTTGATAAAGATAACAATAGACCCTCCACAGAAAGCCCATCACAGATTTGGATTCGATCCAACAACCAACACGAAAGTTCCCAACGTTCTGAACCAATGGAGCTACCAAATTTATTTATTTCTTAAAGACTAGCAATCAATAATTTTATTATTATTGATAAGGCAGCCACCATTGTGTGCTACCTCAAGCATGATTATATTGCATAATTAAGATACTTCTAATTTTTATAAGAATAAAATACTGAGACAACTGTGTTTCATGTTATAGGATAGCTTCAATATCAATAACACGTCATGTATCTTTGGATTGAGAGAAAATTCTTTTGTTTTTCTGAAAGGAAATAATATTATTCAATACCAGAAGATTGTGACAACTTCATAAAATATCACAACACTCTAGTCGAATTTCAACATTCTATAGGCTTAAAGTTTTCAGGGCAAGTTGAGTTAATCTATTTAACATATTCAATTCACGAGATAATCATTCAATATAATTAAATCTAAGCATTGAGCGTGAGTCACAATAGCAATTCACGACATGAAATTTATAGAAAGAGAAGTAATTTCTTTCTTCCTTTCTCAGAGATTGGAAAATCTGGAATGAACTTGAAAAATAACTGAAGGCAAGAAGATAAAAGAGAATTATATCGGTGTGGGTGGCGCTGTAATAGAAATCGATTATTACTCTTTGATAAGTGAGGGTTGTGCTATGTTTGGAAGAAGTGAATTAATTATCTTGCAGTTTTTTAAGCCGATGATTTGCTGGTTATTTGGTAATTGGTTATAGGAAAACTCAATCAAATAACTCCCAAGCTTTCCATTTCCTTTTTCGAAAGCTTGTATTCATAAGTCGTGGAAGAAGTTCGATTGAATCCCTCTCTTACAAGGTTGAAAAGTGTTTACAGTCAAAGTGGATTGTCAATGCTACATTTAATGTTGCTGTCCTTTAATATTGAAATATATGTCATATTATCTATGATATTCATATTATATTATCCATGAGATTAACATTATCTATAATACGATATTATCAGTGATTTAATTTCCAGAATTGAATACTGAATCTTCATTGAACAAAAAATAGATATACATTAATTTAACTAATTTTTCCTGCATCTCTTTCCATTACTGCAGTCTTCTGTTCATTTATGCTGATTAATAATTTTGAATCAGCTCCATTTGATCTATTAGATAAATCTCAAGTGGAATAACTTCAATCTGTTCTGAATGAGAGCCATTTTTAATGAGAAAAATCATTATGATGAGCAGATAACGTTTTTAAAATTCCTAATAGGATAATAAGATGATGAAAATTCAGTAAGATTGCACACTCCAATTTGATTCACAGTTTGTCCCCAAGAAGAAACATAATCTCAGTGACTGTTGGGATTATTTGATCCGAACAACGAATAAATGGAGCAGAAAACAGACTCCAGCCATGATTTGTTGGCGGTATTCCTTCTGAAATCTGAGCCTTTGTATTCCTATAAAAGGAAACGAGATGAGGAAATAAAGGATCATTCTTTTATAGCGGAGGGACTCTGTTGAAGACAGTCATTTGAATAGCACACTTCTATCTCTAGGAAAAAAGTATTAGGATTAGATTCATAGCTGGAAATCAACTGAGGACCATGGAAATGCAGCAATCGAATCAAAAGAGGATCCACTCATGTATGAATGAAATGTCCGTCCCATACCAATCTCGCATTAGTTGAGTTCTATATAAAGTATAGAGGTAAACGATGACACAACACAAATAGCTGAAGAAGTGTAGATGCAGCAGAGTTCCACATTAAAATGAAACCAGAGCTGGAACCAATATTCATACTTTGTTATCAACCAAGTTCACGTTTGCTCCAATATATTGGTACTCTTTTCAAGTTCTGAGAGTTCTCTTTTAGAATATGTTCTTTCAATGAAGAAATGTTCTATACTTGATTTGCTCCTCTACTGGCCGTTGAATTTTCGCGTATTATTCTATGCATTTTGTATGTAACATTAATATGTAACTCTGATATTTGCAGAATACTCCTGAAGCTTAAGAACGAATAAACTTAATTGAAATGAATATTCCTCTTCAAAGAAGCTTAAAAAGCATACAAAAATGCTCCATTTAATAAAATTATCTTGTAGTCAGGCACAGATCCCGATCGACTCGGAGCTGTCTCACCCTAGTAGATAGTAAACAGGCTGCTGAAAAGATCATAGGAGTAGCTATAGTGGATAGCTATAGTGGAATGCAGGTGGAAACACAGCACTGTCTCATAGGCAAGATAATAAGCAGCTGAAGCAGCCAAAAGCGTGCAAAAAAAGCTTTGCTTGTTTTAGACTTGGTAGAGAAGTATATTTTAAACCATCGTAACTAAGATATCATGTGGAAGAAGAAAGAAGATACTCAAATATATATGAGGGGAAAAAGTCAAGTATTATGAAGAAAATCTTATAGAAATTTAGAGAAATCGTCTTTGGACTCGGTAAAAAAACTACACTTGAATTATCAGAAGTCAGATTTTTAATGAAAGTTGGATGATACATTAAAGGAAACAATTTCTTGAGGCTGTGCAAAGGCTAAAAATAAACTTTCTACTCGTGATATTTTTCAAAGTTTTTCGATTTGTATATCATCAAGCTATCAAAATGAGAAAGTTTACATTGGAATTTTTTTCTGATCATTACTTTTTGAGATATGAGCGCCTAAAGATTACATTTTTGGGACAGAACATTTCAAATTCGGTAAGAGATAAATCCATGAGATTTAGAGGATGGATTCTTCATGGTATTGTTGATCTAGTAAAACAAAAGTTTCTGAAAATATCAATTTTTAAGATAGTTATTCAATTTACTAACCAATAACCAAAAATAACTTTCAGTTGAGTTGTTTTTGGTTATTCTTGGGAAATTGAATAACTTTTTCTAAAATTGATATTTTCAGAAAACTTTTGTTTTACTAGATCAACAATACCATGAAGAATCTATCCTCTAAATCTCATGGATTTATCTCTTACCGAATTTGAAATGTTCTGTTCCAAAAATTCAATCTTTAGGCGTTCATATCTCAAAAAGTAATGATCAGAAAAAAAATTTCCATTGAAAACTTTTTCATACCATGAAGAATTTATCCTCTGAATATCATGGATTTATATCTTACCGAATTTGAAATGTTCTGTACCAAAAGTTCAAACTTCAGGCGCTCATATCTCAAAAAGTAATGATCGGGAAAAAAATGTTTTCCTGAGAAAACTTTCTCATTTTGATAGCTTGATTATATACAAATCGAAAAACTTTGAAAAATATCACGAGTAGAAAGTTTATTTTCAGCCTTTGCACAGCCTTAAGAAGTTGGAGCATTGATTTTTGCAATTCATAGGAAAGGTGCAACGTAAATGCAACTGTATTAAGCCACGACTGTCATTGGCTTCATGCGAATGCTTCTCAGATCTGCACTTGTCCGTCTCTTACTTTAGTAAATAGTACCCGTTACCTTGGCATTATAATCGATGGCAGCCTGAGATGGTGTCCTCACATAGACTACATTTCAAAAAAACTTCAAGCGCTTAACGCAAAAGTCTTTTATTTGTATAAAAATATCACCCCTGACTGCCTATATCTGATTATTTATAAGTCCTTGATGGAACCAATAATTAGATATGGAATTGAATCATGGGGAAGTGCAGCCAATTATCTTTTATCTAGAGTTGAACGAATACAATTAAGAACATTTAGGGCCGGTTTCCGAGCTCGGGATTCATAAGTTCTGGACTTACAGAGTTCAGGACTGAAATAAGCTCTCTGGTTTAAATCAACTTTCTGAGTCACGGGTTTATGTTCTAAACTCCTGGGTCTATTGAGCTCTCGACTTATTTGAGTCCAGGACTTTAAGGCAGTAAACATGAGGGAAATTCTCAGTATTTTGCTGTTGTATTGTTGGCATCAGGCCTATAGCAAAACAGCTGATTGCAGCGGGATTATTCAAATGCTCTCCAAACTGTTTTGTGACAATCATTTTGTCAAAATACGTTTTGATTTCTTTGTATTGTGTAGATCTATAAATTCAAAGCAAACCTAACCTTTTGAAATATGAATAAAAAATAAGCATTTCATTTTACGTTATCATTGATCCTTGCTATTGATTTTGGAATAAAAATTTTAGTATGTTTTGAAAAAAAAAACTGGAATAATAATTAATTATTGTTATATTATTATTATTACTCGTATTATGTTGAATATTCACATTGGGAGATGTGATGATGGCCATTCCAAGGCAATCTTTGTATTATTTTCCTTGAACATTTTTAGATTATGTCATACAGTCGAAAAATAAAGTTAGTTTTTCAAGCATAATATAATGAAAAACTTTATACCAAAATTAAACTTGCAAACTATAAATTTTGAATTTAGATGGACTAATCCAAATAATTTAGGTATTCCATGACATCTATTTGGCTTTTTATCTACTTCAAAACAATAACTGAATTGTGTTTGCTCAGTTAAGTCTAGAACTTGAATTTAAACCCTACCCCAGTCGAGGGTTTAAAATCACGCTGTTTTAGTCTTAACGCTGGACTTAACGATTTTTGATAAATCCTTGACTCGGAAAGAGACGAGAATCTAATTGAAGTCCTGGACTTATAAGCCCTTCACTCAGAAAGCGAAATTATAAACTCCATGGTCTAACATGATCTCTAAACTCCAGAGACTATTCAAGTCCTCCACTACGTTAAAACGCTCTGACTCGGAAAGTCAATTTTCTGATTCCAGAGTTTAAAGCCAGTTAAAGTCTAGAACTTAGCCAAATCCCGAGCTCGGAAACCGGCCCTAAAATGTATAACTACCAAAATTCCTTATGTTAATAATATTGATCCATACAACCCACGTAGCTTACAAATATTCTATCATACCTTATCGCCCAAACATTTCTATCTTTTCAAAATTGTAATACTCCACAAAAAAATTTTATACTATAGACTCATTGCTCCTCCCTCACCCTACAATTTAAGATCTCCGTCAATATATGTAGTACCCAGATTTAATAATATTTATGGTAGAAGATCCCTACATTATGTAATTCCCTACTTATTTAAAAGACTACCTCCAAATATTAGGATTACTCTAAGAAGGATGTAATGTTGTATCTCAATAACAACAGCACAATCAATTTATAAAACTAATAATATTACAAACGTACACATAATTTAAGAAACGTCAAGTTACAAAAATGACAGCATATGCTTACATTATTCGAATTTTTCAATTTTTGCTGGCTGAAGTTTTGAAATTTCCCTTTTATTGTCACTGCCGCCTTCCTCAACGATAAAAATGTACTATTACTTGTGTAAAACAATTTTTCCCTTTTCCTTATTATTTCTTTCCTCTAATAAATTTTATTTTTCCCTTTTTTTATCAATTCTGTATCAAAATCTGATGTATATTTCTTATTTTATTTTTGCATTTTGTATTAGTTTTCTTTCATTTTCTACTTAAAATCTTTGAAGTGTAATGTTTATTTTGTCTAAGTTTATTTATCTTTTGTAACTCATTTTTTTCCTGTAACTGGGCACCCGCCGAAAAACCTTTGGGTTTGGCAGGACCCTCAACTGTTTGTATTGTGAATAAAACATTTTGATTTGAAGGCGATAGAATTATTAGTTACAAAGCAGTGAAAAACAATATTATTCATACATTCCGTTGTGAAACCTATTCTTTTGAATAGTTTGAACAAATAGGTGTACAAATGAGGGGGGATTTTTCAAAATAGTATATTTTGTAAATCATTCTATTTAATAGAGTGCATTACAACATTAGTCCCGCTAAACCTAAATAGATTTTACAGCAGGCAGCAGGTATCTACAAAAAATAATCAAATACATAAATAAGATGACATGCTCACTTTAAACAATAAACTAAGGGGAGAATTTTTCTATCATATTCAAATGGGAGTTTAGGAATTCAAATTATTGAAATAATTAATCTCATTTCCTATGTGAGTTACATTGAAGACACATTATAAAAATTCTCCTTTCACAGCAAAACGAAAACTTGAGCAGCCTTAGAAATTTTCTTCAACAGAAAGTAGTATGGTGGATGGTATGAGGTGTAAAACACGCAAAAAAGGTGCAAATATGTTGTTGGGGTGGGGGAGTGACGTGAGAGATATGGAGAGAGAAATGGGAGAGTAAAGAGCGTATGAAGAATGTATGTAAGAAAAAATGAATGGAAAGAGCAAGACAATCAAGATTACTTGATGTGTCCTCACGCCTGAATCCTGTTACCGAGCGAAATAATATTGCATTCAAACAAATCTCATTCGAAATCAATAATACAGAATTCATGTCGAGGCGAGTCTTGTGGTACTTGCTGAATGTGAGTGTTGGATTGGAGCGAATCCGACATTATGTAAAGAAGGATGAAGAATATATTATTCTACATTCTTTATGAATATGCTCTTCACTGTATTGTGAGACATAAGACTGATTCAATTATCTATGTTGAAACTTTACCAGGTTTATTTCAATAGGAGATTTTAGAGAAGTGTATACTGAGAGTATCGAATGTAACTCTGAGTAGATGTCGCCTTAGAAAAATGTTTGTACAAAAGTTTATCACTTCATTGCTGTCTTTTGTGTTTTCAAATTCATTAGAATTAGTATATCGCTAATGTTTTTCACTTACTGAAGTTGAAGAAATCGTTTCAGATTAGAAAAGATCAGACAAGATGTTTGATGAGAGCATGTCGACACATGCTCTATGTAGAGCATGCCACTCTGACACTCTATGTAGATCATAGTTGACACATTGATGTTACAATTATTCAAAGTTTTAAAATTTGAAATTGCAACGCACGATTCAACTTCAATTGATACTAATTAGCCCACGAATAAGCATGATAGGTCTAAGATTCCAAAAATCATTTCCAGGATAAAGTCAAACTTACGCTGAATAGGGATCCACCTCTCAAGCTAACGTCATTTTCGCGAATGAATAATTAAAAAGAACTGTCTCGTCATGTCTTTTCTTTTCGTTCTCATCTCGGTCTTTCCATTTTCCGTTGAAAAGTCCCATTGTTCCCTAGAAAATGCGCTTTTTTCAATAGAGAAAAGAATAGGAACTACACACATGATGAATGCTTCATTATCAGGAGGGCGCTTAATACTTGGCTGTGGCAATAGTCTCTGCACCCAAGGAATTTATAAGCTCCAATAATAACTATGGGATGATCAGCTTAAATAATAATTATGGGATACAGTTCTCTCCTATATTGCAAATTCCTAACTAGAGTATAGATAGCATAGATAGCATGGATAGCATAGATAGCATAGATAGCCTAGATAGCATAGATAGCCTAGATAGCATAGGTAGCCTAGATAGCATAGATGTGCAGAAAGTTGACCCTGAAAAAAAATATTTATCACAACTACTGGTATTGAACACTGAACATGAAGTTCATTCAATATTATCAACTACTGAGTCTGTTCATCGGAATTAATTCTCATCAATACGAATTTTGGTTGAATATTCATTCAGTAAACAATAATACATTTTGGAAGACATGACTGTGGTAGGGCTCTTGAGTGGTCCACCAAATGCATCAAATCCCAGTAACCTTCATTAAGATGTATCATTATATTATTGTGTCACCATCATTGTAATCATGTATGATGATAGTACAATTATTATAATGATAGTACTATCAGAATTCATTGTCAATTTACAATAATCAACATTATACCATTAATTCCACTTTGATTGTGGAAGTCTGCGTCGTTGATGTTGGTCGAATTTTAGTAGAAAAATGAATAATATGCATAATTTTACTTTCAAAGATGAGGTTAAAGATTCATCATCAGCTTTTCGAATGAATAGATTTCAACTTGATAATGAAATATGAGATTTATGATTCATTATGATATTATCAATGAGAAAAAAATTCTTTGATTCTTTCATCAAGTATCAACTCAAGTATTCATTTCTCCATTTCCATTTGATTGCATTATTTATCAACTACTGTATAATATTTCCCTGGTGGCAATCAATTTCATTAAATTTAGGATTGATAATTAATTTATTTCTCCATATTCAGTTAGAGTTCAGCACTTTCATTAATGAGGTTTCGATTGGAACTTCTCTCGTCAAGAATAAATGCAATATGAATAATTGTTAAGATTAAGCAGCTAACGAGAGCTCTTTCCTAATACTGTAATTCAATGGAGTAGGACCACATCACTTTGTTGGTTACATTAAAGCCTAAGAATAAATTAATGAGCTCTAATATTCTGCTATTGCAGCCATAAAGTAGGAGCTTGGAAGCTGAGCCGGTTTGTAAAAAGTTGAATGTCGTCGTATAATTTAGTTTCATTCCATTAACTTAAGCAACTTCTCTCTGTGGTCGCTTTTACTGTGCATGGAAATTCAAAGCTGTGAGCAAGTAATAAATAATGGTGGAGGTGGGTTCTTTAGATGTTCAGCTTTTTTCATTAGTGATCCTCTAATGTGCTTTATGAAGCTTGTGAGGAATCTCGCAGGTTTGCTGGTTGTAACAGAACTTTTTCACCTCTACCTGCGACTTCTTATCGCACTGTTAGTTACAAGCTCAATATTTAAATGTCAATTATATTACGATTTCGTCTCGAGCTTGTTAGTAGGTTTGGTCATGCTATACAGTCAATTAACAAAACATCAATTCGGATCGATTCTATTTTCGAGGGATGCTTGTTTTTAAGGAGAAGAGGGCTTGTATGGTAAGAAGGCATTGTCTGTTTTTCTTCCACACATGAAGTTGTAAAATTGAAAGTATAAAGAGTCTGGTCACTTTTAATAAGAATTCAATTTTTATCATTGAAGAAAGAAATATCGTCGAATTAATTTTTGAAATTAATGAATAGAAAAGGTTTCAATTATAATAACCAAATCATTTGATTACATGTTCTCAAATTATTATAAAGCAATTTAATCCGATTAATTTATTAGAAGTGCCAAAATTCTTCATCAAGCAATAAATGACATTTCTTCCAAAATAACAT
Source organism: Nilaparvata lugens (assembly GCF_014356525.2). Taxonomy (NCBI): domain Eukaryota; kingdom Metazoa; phylum Arthropoda; class Insecta; order Hemiptera; family Delphacidae; genus Nilaparvata; species Nilaparvata lugens. The sequence goes on along the minus strand of NC_052506.1, from coordinate 61,738,517 downwards.
TGTTCCATTGTTACACATCAATCCAATTTGTAAATGCCATTACACTTGGATATATTTTCATGATAGTATTCCCCTTTTATAAATTACTATATTTTTTGGGATTCCTTAAAAAACAGAAGAAGTTTCCTAATAAAAATAAGATGAATATGAGTCTTTTGGAATATCTATAAAGAAGATGAAAAAGATTGAGTGATGAAGAAGATTTTCTGATGATCATGCAAAAACCAATTAAAATGTTGATGTATGATTATGATTTCAAGTAATTGACTAGAATTCAAGTCATCGATTTGTGATAAACTTATCCATTATTTGATTCGTGTTTTTGATAGAAATATAGAGAGAAGAATAATGGATGATATAATTGGCAATGAAACTTTTCTGTGAAAATGTCTTTCGACTTTAATGCTTCCAAGTTCAATGAACAAAAAACATAAAGATGAGTGAAAACCTGAAGACACAAAGATATGTCAAACATAATAAATTAGAACTGCATATGGCCGAAAGAGGTCTGCAAACTGTAAAATGCATTTTGACTCATGCTCTATTATATTATACCATGCTAGATACATGACATTTGATTATCACACTGGTCCATATTTTGATCATGAATATTATAGCTGTATATTCTGAGAATGCGAGGTTGAATGCAACTTGGTCGAGGAAGTATTGATTGATTCCAGAATGATATGAATAGTATACAGTGTACCACCGCTGTATGGGTTCAGAATTAAAGAATGTAAGTTGGGAATAACATCACAGTCGACGGTGTATCTGAAAGGAGGCATCATGTTATGAACTGCAACTGAGTAGATGGAACGTATGCCAGACTACACTGGAGAATATTAATATGGGAATGAATGAGGAATATCATGGAGATGAATGTGTAGTGAATAGGAGGCGGCTGGGAAAGTGGATGGATAGCTACCATTACCATGCTGGAATGGACGACGGTCTTTCAAATGCGGAATAGGACGATGATGATAGCAGTGGTGTAGTGGCGTAGTGGCGTAGCCCTGATTCATTACACATTAAAGGACAAGCTTTTCCTTCCTGCTGCATCACTCAGGCCTATACATTCTCTGAGAAAGTATTCCAGCAACTTTCTTGACTTTCAGAATTATAGTGGCAAGATGTTTTTTCATTCTACAGATTGCGAATATTTATTCATTCAACAAAAACAAAAATACATGATAAAAAAATGATTGGGATTTAGAATGTTAATATAGGAAACTACTTCAACTGTAGTAATGAGTTAAAAACCTGGAGAATATTGAATTAACTTGGAAGTAGATTCTTCGTCAATCGCTTCTTGTTCGGAAGAAAATGAAAATCACAAGAAATAGAATGGATATCAATAACAAAATGTGAGAACGAGGATGTTCTTGTGTCAGGAATGAAATCAACTACTTGTAATGACTGTCTCCAATTCAACTCGAGTATAAGTAGTATTGTTCTATAAAACTTGAATCGATCAATTCCAGGTCTTTAGTTTTAGTTTATAGTGTAGTAATGCCCTCCTGGTTCAATAAGGTATACATCCAGGTTGACTTACTTTCATTTCTCACTAGCTTACCCGGTGAACTTCGTACCGCCAAAAAGTCAATGTATCTCATGTAACACTTGACTTTATTTGGTGAATCCAAGAAATTTATCTGACAATCAATATTTTCATTCACATCTCAATACGGACTTCCTATGTCATGCAGCATTTATTATTCCGAAAACATATACTTCTCAATCAATTGGTAGTAATATCTATCAGTAGTTTTGAATTAAAAAAAAGATAGGTTAAATCAATGTTTCAAAGATAAATTTAATGTTGTTATTAAACGACTAGCCATCAGGCTCGCTTCGCTCGCCATATCCGTCTAGCCCCCGTCTGTACCCCCGACTGAACGAATTTGAACGTATTATGTCAATTTGATCTCGAAAAACACCTGTTACTATATCGGCGTATCTTTGGCGCACAAAATTCTTCCACCTCAGCTAAACCTGTCTACTGAATTTTTTTAAATATATTTCTATCAATTATTGAAGAAGGTGAGGAAAAGCAGGAAAGCTGAGATAACGCTAATTTTCGGCGTATCTTTGTGCGTTATTTCAAATTCCTTCTAACACAACATTATTGCACCCCAGCTGAGCTTCTGTAGTAAATTTGAACATTTTCTGTTCATTTGTTCTCGATAAAGCTGAGAAAGCGCAAAAAAACGCAGATTTTGGGCGTATCTTTGGAAATTTTTCCAAATCCGTTCTTATTGCTCCTCTAAAGGGCCAACTGAACACACCTACCAAATTTGAAATGTTATGTCATATTTTTATCATATGTTTGGACGATCCAGTCGGGGGTCCAGACTAAACGTCTGGCTAAACGGATATGGCGAGCGAAGCGAGCCTGACGGCTAGTAATATAATATTCCCAGGAATAGCTGTGATTGAAGTAGCAGTACCCAATCAATTTTTCAGCGATAAATCAGGACCTCCTAAATAGGTATTTAGGAGGTACTGGATAAATTGGTATTTAGGAGGTCCTGAATAAATGCATTTCAATCTTCAACTTGGTGCCAACCTAACAAAGTCAACTCAACTTAATGCCAACCTGACAAAATTTTCAATTTAGTTACCAGAACAACTGTTTTGAAGAGGTACTCTCTCTAGATTATAGTTCTATATTAACATATGGTATGGACATTTGAATTATAATTTTAAGATATTGGAATAAGAAGAATATACATGCTTAAAGACGAACTTTAAACCCTTAAAAACCAAACTTAGAGTTAAATCGCCAGAAGATTCCTTAGTGCGCCTCTAATGGGCCAACTGAACATACCTACCAAATTTGAACGTTTTTGGTCCGGTAGTTTTTTAGTTCTGCGAGTGAGTGAGTGAGTGAGTGCCATTTCGCTTTTATATATATATAGAAGATTCATTGTACGATTTATCACAGGGTGACGAGTTTCTTACAGCTGGTAACTTTAGATGCTAAATCATATTATCATAATAAATGATCTTGAATCATGATCATCTTTCCGTTCTTCGGTAGCCGCTCGGCCGAAAATTTCGAAAACATAGGTCTGTAAAATGGATTAATAAATAATAATTATTAGCCCCCCTACTAAAATTTCTGGTCAGAAACCATCCCCAATATTCACTTAACATACTCCCAAAGTTTCATGTCGTTCTGTCAAGTAGTTTTCAGGTCTATAGGGAACAAACATACAAACAAAAAAACACACAGTCATTCATTTTTATAAATATAGATAATAAAATTATATTGTTGAGTTTTCTAGCTCTACAGGAAAAAAAATATAACAACAAAACATATATTTCAGATTTTCTTTTATATTCTCAGTATCTCTAGTTCGCTTCTGATAGCAAGAAATATATTTTTTTCAAATTGAATAAGTTTTGACACCTATTTCATAAACCGTGATAAAATTCTCACCAAGCAATAGGACGATTCTATAGAGGAGTTTTGAAATGTGTAAAAAGCAGAGGAGAGCTGAACTTTATCGCTATGAGAGATCATTACGGCAACGGAAGCAGAGTAGAGTGGGGATGATTCAGGACAGCCACAAGTAGAGATGAGTCTGATTCCCCTCATTCATTCACTGAATCTGGGGGCAATATTGTTTTGTTGCTCCAATTAATTTCTGCCGTCGTCGATCTCTACAAACTGAGATCTTACATTCGAACAGAGCCTCATCATAATCTTCATCGGCGCTCATTCAGGTGGAAATATCAGGGACACGGTAATATCATTTTCTATTCATTAATCCGTTATAAGTTCCAATGTCGGAGTAATCCGACTCAAGACGACAGCCGATTCGTTCGGAGAGCTTTTCGATTTCGGTTTCATTTTAGAATGAATGCGAAGCCTTCTTTGATGTTAGGCGCCATATTAGTTCATCGATCTTCTCACGAAACTTCATTATCTGGTTGTGATTCTCAGTGACTCAAACCTTAATTTCGTATTCGAGGAAGGAGGAAGACGTTTTGAATATTATTCTATAAACATATACTGTTGGAATGAGGGATCTCGGAGAACCTCACATTGATAATAAATTCTACGGTTCATCTTTTATATTATTGTTACTGTGAAGGGTTTGCACCTTATCTCACATATTCAGCCTAGTGTGATCTGAGACGTACCCTTTAAGTCATCTCACATCGCCATAGAGTAGCCTGGAATACGTCTTTTGGAAGACGTAGCCTTAATTTATGAAACAGATAGTGACCGAGAAAATCGGACTCCTGGGTTTGGATCTTAGAGGACGGAGTTGATCCAAAGGTCCGGGACGTACAAACCGGAAAGTACAGGACAGACGTTGGCCCCGTTGATGAGTTTTGAAGGTCCTGAGTCACAATAGCACTGGGTAGTACTTGAGACCTATACTGTAAGATACACTGTTTGTAGTCATCAGCTTTTACTCTATGGAGATATGGATCAGAGAATATAAAAGGTAACTTTCTATAACTTCTAAATGGTATTAACCATCTCCATGGACCATTGCAATAGAAACTATTGTCATAGAGAGAAGAAAGCGTAAGAACTTGTATCAGTTGTCTCTATGTATTATACAGGTATTGCTCTAAATTTTTTATGTATACCTATATTAATACCTGTATTACGTATATCAATATACGCTGAAAACGTAAACATCGATGGAAGGACAAATTAATCACGAATTATTTTATAATAATATTTGGGATGATGGGAATGTGACTTACTGGTGGGGTCAATGCCCTTGTCACGTGGACAGCGCTGCGTGGCGGTAGTCCCGGCGCGGGTTGGAGGCCAGCACAGAACCTGGTCCCACGTCCAGTTGCAGTACAGCACTACAACAAACAAGCATTACAAATGAAACAGTAATGAACAGTAATGAAGCGTTACAAGTGTTACAATGAAAATGACGAATCAACTTACAGTTCGTTTATTTCAATATAAATCATGTTGTTAAGCACCTGCAATTGATTGATAATAATAATCAATCAGTAATGTAAAAGTGTCTATATATAGAGGAAATCAACTAGGTATATCAACTAATAGAAAGAACTATTAAGCTGGGTTTACACCAAAGTTATTAACAAAATGTTAATAACTTAATCCTTATAGATTCTATTGGATTGAATGGAACTTGACAAATACATATGTTCATCATGTGTATGATAAGATATGTTCAATCTAATAGAATCTATAAGCATTAAGTTATTAACTCTGGTGTAAACGCAGCTTTAGGATAAGATAATATGGAGAACAGATCTGTTAAATCTGAAGAAAATAGTCAATTCCTATATAGATGAAACTAGCTTACCCGGCAAATTTCGTACCGCCAAAAAGTCAATGTATCTCATGTCACACTTGACTTTATTTGGTGAATCATGAAATTTATCTGACAATCAATATTTTCATTTACATCTCAATACGGAATTTCTATGTGCTACTAAAACTACCGTTTTAATATCAGTACACAATTTTATCACAGAGTGATGTGTCTATTACAGCTGGTAAGTTTAGATGCTATTCATATTATCATAACATGATCTTGAATCATGATCATCTTCCCGTTCTACATTAGCCGCATGGTCGGCAAGTACGAAAACATAGGTCTGTGAATGGATTAATGAATTATTATTATTAGCCCCCCTATCAACATTTCTGGACAGAAATCATCCCTAATATTCACACAACATATTCACAAAGTTTCATACCGTTCTGTAAAGTAGTTTTTGAGTCTATAGGGAACAAAAAAACACACAAACAGACATTCGTTTTCTATTTATATAAAAATGAATGTCTGTTTGTGTGTTTGTTTGTATGTTTGTTTGTTCCCTATAGACTTGAAAACTACTTGACAGAACGGCATGAAACTTTGGGAATATGTTGTGTGAATATTGGGGATTGTTACTGACCAAAAATTTTAGTAAGAGGGCTAATAATAATTATTTATTAATCCATTTTACAGACCTATGTTATCGAAATTTTCGGCCGAGCGTTTACCGAAGAACGGAAAGATGATCATGATTCAAGATCATATTGTTATAATATGATTTAGCATCTAAAGTTACAAGCTGTAATAAACACGTCACCCTGTGATAAATTGTGTACTGGTATTGAAACGGTAAAAAACATTAAATGGAAGATGGAAAGAATATGGAATTCCATGTAATTCATCGTATATATTATTTCCTGGACCATCTATAATTGACAATCAACAACTATGAAAACATAAAGCTGTGTCCACACTGAACAAATTTTCGACAAACATGTTTGCTGAAACAGTTTGGGCAAATTTTATTATAATTACTATTATAATTAATAATAAATTTATAATTGATAATTTATTAACAATACTAATTATATATTAATTAGCATTTGAATGAATGCATTCTCTATTTAATTCCATCTGTAAATTTTATTATGTTTGACAAACAATGTTTGCCCATGGCCAGTGTGAACGCGTCACCAAACAAAATATTTGTGAGGAGAACAGGTTTTATGTTTCAGAGCTGTTTTACAGCTTTCAACACTGAAAAGTTTGGAAAAACAGTGATTTTCTGTTTGACAAACAATGATTGTCCAAACTTTTCAAGATGTTTGTCCCTGAGCTCCTCAACAAACATGTTTGCCGAATATGTATGTCGAACATTTGTTCAATGTGGACACGGCTTTAAATTCATCTTTTGAAACACTGATTTAACCTATCTATTTTCTTTCTCAATTCAACACTTGACTGATAGATATTGCTACCAATTGCTTCAAAGTCAATGCTTCAAATTCAAAGTCCTCCTGATATTTGATAAGCCGTGTTCAATATATTAAATCTTACCTCCAGACCTGAGTAGCCTAGATTAATTACTGCAATGTTTTCGAAGAATGATGTATCATGCTCATAACAGCTGCCGAATAACTATAAACACTCGAAAATAGTACATCTGTTTTCTAGAGTGTGTGCCGAGCACTCCTTTTAATTCAGGCCTTTTCCCAAGTTATAATAGTAAATTTAATACGCAATAGACTAGAGCCATTATTGTAAGTGAGTTAGCGAAATAAATTATTTTCTCTCTCTATTATGAACGGCCATGACTTCGAGTTTCCCATGATAGATATTTAAAAATTGTGGCTCCGAGTCGTCGAGTAATGTAGATTATGGAATTATCTCTAAAACTTAGCCTTCTTGTCGCGACATAAAGTGCAATAAGTTGGAAAACAGCAAGCATTGAAATTATAACAAACTACCGATTTTGCAGTTACTATTTGGTCCAAAGGCTCTAGAAGCCACGCGACGATTGGTCAAATTGATTCCTTTCGCCCAATAGGAAACCTGTTTCTAAATACAGTAGTGGGGGGATTCCCCAACCGCGAGACCAGATTACGTTTCGGAGGACACTTTGCTAGGAGCACTACGAGAGTAAAGATGTAGTCATTATGTTTCGCCCTTTTTGGGCAGGTTTACTAGTTTATTTTATTAGTTAATGTAGGAGCTAGTTTTATTTTTATTAAAGTTTAAATTTTCTAGTAGTGCCATGTCCTGAAAGGTTTAATTGTGTTTCTTCTTCATGTACGAATAATTGTTTCTTCAAATAACCGCTAAGCGGTTCATGTGTGTCCCCAAACCAACTTCTTGTACTACCACCCCTTTGGTTCCGCAACTTTATGTAACACCGCTTCAAGACACCCGTTCAGACGACAGGTCTAGGGACGTAAGAGGACGTCGCCGTCAAGCCAAATTCAACCGGTAAAAGCTCACCGCCAAAAACAAGGTACTGTAACCCCGACGATAAAGCAACGTACAGACCAACGAAAGTGCAGTGTAGTGAAACAAAGGTTCATTCGAGAATGTCAATCAAAAGTGGGGATTCAAAATTATTATGAAATGGGTTATATGGGTTACTATCGACGAAACTTGGGTTCAACGGGCTTTTCTTTCTTGAGTAATTCCAAGTTGAAATAAATTTGTTATTTGATGACTGATATTGTTTGGTTTTGTGACGTATTGCTATCTAATCGGGGATAGTAATGCGCCCCCGAATCAGATGAAGAATGTCACCAAAGTAACATGAAATTGTTGTTTCTGTTGTTCGATTTTAGTTGCCAATGTTTATTGAAGCTGTTTGTATTTTTCAATTATTTCAAATTGTAGTGTTATTCTATAGTATAAACCTATTAAATCAGGCATGGCAAGATTAATTGAAGTTTTCTTGACTCTAGCCCGTTCACCTGCATGAATTAGGAATAGACTCAGGCATTTTCTAGATGTGTCGGCCTATTTCTAAATTCTAAATTTTATTCAAAATTATCTTCTTTATCATCTTTAAAAAAGTAAAGGCACACAAGTGTCTCAATATTTATTTTTGGAAATGGAGAAGCTCTTAGCTTAAACCGCAAGTCATGCGGTTGAGTGAGACGAAGCCAAAAATGGTCTGTAAAGCTTGGATCGTAATAAAAAGTGCGGACTTGAGATGGGTGGTTCGCTGACATGAGCTGACACGCTTCCAGCCTCCAGTTCGACACGTGATAGTATAGGAGTGCTGCATGTCCGCCCTCGGTTATCAGTTCACTGAACTTGGAAACATCAAAATATAAGCTCCGTGTATCATTCTACTCCTTGTACCTCAACTTTTAAAAATTATATTTATTTGCAAATATTAATTCGAACAACTGAATTTTTGAGCGTAAGCTATTACAGTCTGATACTTCAGACAATGACGTGTACAAGAATTAGCATCACTTGATAATAATTAAAATCATTTTAGAAATATGTAGCTCATGAATTAAGTGGGTAATTTTCTTGGAAGCAGAATATTATCATAAGATGCAATGACATTTGATCATATTAATTGACGACTATTCCCTGACTTTTCCTGCAAGAAGAAAACGAAATGTTTTAGGTACTATTTTACACTATGAACAGATGTTAAGAACGTCCTCTTTTCTCCTTTTTGAATAGTGTTTGGGGACGCTACTCAGATTGCATCTCCGGCTCCTAAAGCACCTCAGCCAACAAGAGTTCAAAAGAAATAGACTCCATCAGACATGTATATTAAACTAAAGGAGGTAATTTTTTTCAGCCTGAAACTCATGAATTGTTAGCTAACTGTAAAAGTAAATTATTTTCAAGTTTATTATCAATACATGTCATTTCTTCTCCAGCTCTAAACAATTATTGTTCAATGTTAAAATGAGTGCAAATATTTACACAAAATTTCAAGATTCAATAACCAGTTTAAAATATAAGTGATTCATCTTAAACGACCAAATCAGAAATGTGATTTGATAGAAACAAATGTAACCCATAACATTGCAATGAATTTAGAGAAATGACATTAAATTTTATTAAATGGAATGACTAAGAAATTGTCAAAAACCACAGATTTATTGATAGTTAGAAAGACCGGTTTCGGTTGTTACACCATTGTCAATCTCTGATAAACCTTTAAGTTTTAAGTTTCTGATAAGACTTTATCAGAGATTGACAATGGTGTAACAACCGAAACCGGTCTTTCTAACTATCAATAAATCTGTGGATTTTGACAATTTCTTAGTCATTCTATTTAATATAAATAATTACCACAATATCAATTTCTTTACTACACAATAAGTGAAAAAATTTAAATTTTTTTATCTACTTCGGGATCTGTAGTTCATAGAGAAACCAATTCCATTGAACTCGAGAAGATTGGCATGGGTTACACGACAGAGAAAATCTCAATAGATACAAAGCGTATAGTGTTGATGAATAAGAATGACATAGTGACGGTTCGTAGATTAATCAACAATTAAACTGTTTTTTTTTGTTGAATGATTGAAGACATAGGTCAAACTCAATGAGTTTCTCCACCTTCTGAAGAGAACAACAGTTGGAAAGCGTCGCGACGTTCTGTTATCAATAAGCAAGAGAAGAAAGGAGTGCAGCAGCAATCACAGTGTGGTGGCATTTGAAAGGGAAAGAAGTCGGATGGAAAATCGGCGATGATAAGTGCAATAGCACAAGACAAAAGCCCCTTGGCCATTGTTTCAGGACGAGCAGCCGAGCATCCTTTGTTTCCTGCTACAGTGGCACAGCAGCAGGCAGCAGCAGACTGCCTCTGTAATTCTAGCGGGCTTGTTTCTTTCAAAACCTCGGCTTGAACACGCACTAAGTTCAGAACGAACCCCCGGCTCAAGTTTTATTCAGGGTCAATGCATTGTGACTCTGCCTACAAGTGTTTGTTGAGTAACAAAGGCATGAATTTTGGTAGAATTGCATGCATTGAGGATTATCAATTATCGATGGAAAACATTATTATTATTGATTATTGTGGTCATGAATCGACCTGAATAATCCCAATCTTCTTATAGCCGTTCAATAGATTTCTCTTTGCACATGTTCAACATTGAAGTGAGAATAATATCACGCAAAGTTTATTATAGTGCTTTAAAATATAAATGTTTTCGATTGCAATTAGTTAAAAATGTATAATCCAATTCCAAGAGCCTCAGTTCTTTGGTTCTAGCCTATTTTCCCTCATTAATTCTTTTATATATTCATTCATACAAGAATAAATTATCACAACGGTTGAGAGATAAACATCATTCCTTATCCTCCATCAAACATCATTCCTTGACTATTCTCATCTCTAGTTTTCATGAATTAATTGGGATGAGTTTTTGTTCACTTGTCTCATCTCCTCGAGTCCTTTCATCTTTATATCAAGATGTTTATTTTGGATATCCAGACTTCCAATTAGAAATTATAATCAAGGAGCTTTTTCGTTTGACTAGAGCCGATGAGACGGAGTTGTATTATAGTAGATAATCTGATCGATAATAGAAATTATCATAATTGAAGGAATCTAGGTTATCTGGGTTCTTTGTTATATTGAATAATCCAAAAAATATTGGATTGACATTATTCTTGATCACGATAAACGAAAACAACTGTCATGGAAACGATCACCCAAATGAGATCAATATATAGGTAACCTACATGTATGAGGTCAAATCACAAATCATAAGAGTACCAAACAAACAATAAATTAATTATCAATCTCCTTACGTCTACCAGTTCTAATTGAGTATTCGGAATTTGACAGACAAGATCCTCCAACCTGGCCTCCGTCTATGCTCTGGCTGGAATTGGATAGGAAGTGAATGGCAAATTGAATGTGTGGGATTGAGCGAAATACAACTCAGGCGACTCACACTTGAACGCAACTGCCTCAAAGGGATTGTAAACATCACACGCGTCATGCTCTGCTCACAGTAAACATGGAATCGATCTCATATGCCAGCACAAGCTATGCATGACCTCTCTATATATTAAACTATTACGTTGTTAACATTGAATATAATGGCACTGAATATTTGATGAACCACTACAGAAATCCTAAGTCTGTGTTTTGTCATGTTAATTCAATGATCACTGAGTGATCACCTAATGAAACTCACTTATATTTTTCTATAAATTTGAAATTTAATGCTCCTCCACATATACTTTGATTAATTCGGTGGTATTGTACGAATTGCAATGTGGTGGAGTATTGAGTGGTACTGTTATGAATATGAGTATTACGGTCTTTGCATCGATACATACACTTTATAAGTTTTGCACTGAATTTCCCAACATCATAATATTATATCTTTGTCAGATGCAATAAAGAGTACCGGAAAATCACTATTGTGTAGCGCTCAAATTCATGTTATGAATGACTTTTTTGCAGGAAGTAGCCCAAAATGCGAAAGATTGCGACTTCTGGTCATACACAAAAATACATTTTCTTGTAGTAGTCCAGTCAATATAGACATAAAAAAGGGGGTGTGCTTGCAATTTATATTGTAGTTCTGATTTTTTAATATATTATTTGGGTACATAAGAGAAGTTCAGAACCAATTTCTTCATGCAAAATTTCCTTGTGCTAGATATAGGGTGGCCCAAAGACCTCGTATTTTCGGCTCATTTTCCAGTTATCAGCTATTTCTGCCAAATCTCGTAATCGGACAGAAAAATGTGCTCTCGCCTTTTTTTAGATTATAGGATTGTGAATAAAATGAGATCATTCGGAACTCTCTATCTCCAATGAGTACTGAGTTATGATTTTTCAAAATTGAGTGAAATTTGAAGGAAAAATCAATTTTGATGAATTTTAGTTTTTGATCAACAATATCTTCCGATTGTTAACATTTAGATGTATAATTCAAAATCCCTCTTGGCATATTTTTGTGCTCTACAATCTGAGATCAGGGAGACCTGACAACAATGCTCCTTGTTTTGTGAAAAACACCTAATTTTCAGCTTCAACCATCATCACCAACTACATTGTCCTTACATGATATTTCGCACAATGACATAAGTTCATGAGATTTGGCAGAAATAGCTGAAAACTGGAAAATGAGCCGAAAATACGAGGTTTTTGGGCCACTCTGTATCTAGCACAAGGAAATTTTGCATGAAGAAATTGGTTCTGAACTTCTCTTATGTACCCAAATAATATATTAAAAAATCAGAACTACAATATAAATTGCATGCACCAATTTATATAGTGACAGGACTATAGAAGGTATATGATATGACATATGATAGAGGAGAGAGAATTTATTTGGTGACTTCAAAATTAAGTGGACTGAAGAAAAAGTATGTAATTACGCTAACGGGTTGAGTTCGTGAAGAATGTAGATTATAACCGGCATCATGTTTTGTGTTGGATGAATTTTCAGGTCTGTGGAGTAGTCAATCACTACTTTAAAGGTGGATTGAAAGGTTACGTTGGAATACCAATATTGTAAATGAGTTTGAATCAATACACAATTTCCAAGGTCTTATTCATTGAAATTTCAAATAACATCTGTAAAACCTCATCACACGATTCCATTTCTCCTTTTAATTAACATACGAAATATAACTTCTTCCATATCTTTCCCTGATTTTTAATTAAATTTTATTTTGATAATACAATCATTTTTATTATTAAAGCAGTTAAATGGTCAGAGCTGAGAGAAATTAATTAAATATGTGAGAATTGCATGGAGATATCGCTCACAACCCATTGAGAAATTTAACACATGAAATGGAGATACGATAGGAATTTAGAAATAAGAAGGACACAATAATTGATTAATTATTGATTGATTTTTTTCATTATTTTGTAAATAATTTTTCAGGTTTGCAGATAAAATTTATGTATAATTTATAAAATAAAGAAAAATTGTATTATTTAGAAGCCAACTCCTGGCAGACGGCCGTGTGGCCATTGCTGTAAAAAATGTATTTTTTCAACTATGAATTATGTAAGAAAGTGAAATGAAGATTTTTTAATTATTATTATTATCATTTTAATTAAGTATTCCTTCCCAAAGTATATGCTTACTCTATTGTAGTTATGTTGAAAGTTGAAAGGTGAAAGTTGGAACGAGTTCAACTTGAACTTAAACCTGGGAAGAGCTCCAATTCAGTGTTTAGCACTCCATCACCACACCTCCACCTCTAGCCCTGTACCCCTTCAATATTGGACGATCCCTTTTGACACGGTATGATGGAGGTAACAATATTGATATCAGGTTCGCTTAGTCATTGATATTGATACTCGATTCAAAAAACTTCAAAAGATACTCGATTCTCACATACGAACTTTCAACCCATAGACTTGGAAAAGACATGTGGCTTTGCTGACGGCATGTTTACTTTTGTTGCTACCGTCAACAATAAGGAGATGCGGCTTTTGATGCTCTATGAGTTCACAACCAAGCAATATAATTCAATTCAGAGGTGCGAATCCCATCAAGCCCAATGACGCATCCTTCTCTTTTCAGCAAAATTCATTTTCAGCCCCCCATTTATCGGTACCCATCCATGTTAAAAACTGCCAACGTTTTTTTTGTACCACTTTTTCTCGAGTCCCCCAAGATTTATTATAATGACGCAGTCTAGGTTAAACACACCCCCTGTGAACATCCCTGATTAATCTGATACAATCATATTTATTCGCGTAGTAGCATGATTGTCATGATTGTTTTCGAACGTACGTGAACTTGTTAAATTAATATCTTTTGCCCGCTTCCTGGGTAACGCTTCGTAATGGAGCTGTTGGGCTCAGAGGAGACAACAATGGGCATATAATCTATTAAAGGTTAGCGGATGCAGTATGTACAATTCATGGAAGTTATAGTAAAACAAATATTATCTACTGGATTTCAATTACTGCATTTGAAAATGGTTTAATGTAAACATACAATGTAACTCAGTATCTCTCCTTCTAGACAATTATCATTGTCATTTCATCTGAATACGAGGGAAGTAGCCGTTTCATAATTCGAAATTCATTTCTCTCCAACATATTGCATAAACACACCAAAGATCATTATATGATACGTCTACAATGCCAACGTTTATACTAGGTTCAATTGAGTGCTCTGAATGTGGACCGTCTAATTAATTGTTTGAAATATTTGATTTCATGTCTATTTCATCAATATCCCTGCTTAAATGAAATATTTTTCCGTCTAAATGTTTCTAGAGTTAAAATATTCCATCCATTTCTAAATATTCACAGAGGATGAATACATTCTATTGGATCTACATTTCAATAGGATCTGATGATCAAAATCCATTCCAAGTATATTCTTCTCATAATATTGTCTACAACGAGAACTACAAGATTTTTCATGTAATTTTTAATTAAGCTTACAAGAGCAAACAAGCTATCACTTTTGAGAACAAAATGTGTGATATTTCCGACACATGATATTGTGCAACAAAAGTATTTCTCCCATTACTTGTCATTTCTATGTGAACGAGCGCTCTATACAGTACTGTATAAGTAGTTAATGAGAAAATGACTATGACTACGATTTTCGCGCTCTTCCCACATGTTCATCCTATTTGAACCTCGTCATGTTGATGAGCATTGACTTTAGATATGTCTCTTGTGATAATGGCTAGCTTCTCAAATGCGTGAAGGGAAAATAATGAACGATGAGCGATTAATGAGTACAAGTTTTACTTCCTCATTTAAAAACTATTGAATATATTTCTGGGAGTTTGCATGGGACTTGGTGGGAAAATATTATAATATGAATGAAATATTTGAAGGGTGTTGATAATATTCAATCATGGAAATGAGAAACATTAATAGAAAGGCAAATTTAGAAGACTTATATTATTTGCTTTGAAATTGTATGAATAGATAATATTACCTTGAAGATGCATATTAAATCAAATAGGCTTTCAATTCTATGTGAATTGTGAATGAGTGGAAGAAATCACTTCCTAAACGAAGGAGACCAGATGGAAGGTATGCCGCAGGGTCTATCATTTGAATGAGTACTACATTAGAAATACCAATGAAAAATAATAGCAATAGATGGTGAAAATTAAATAGATCATTCCATGCAATAAAATTATGGTATCTGATCAGTCCAACTCCAAGTTCAAGAATGTCAAATCCATGAACAATTTTATCCATACAGTAGTGATAAAATCTATAGTGATATTGACTATTGCACAAAATAATATACAGTAGTTACAGTATAGAATTCGATCAATAAAGTTGAAGAGGTTATCGTCCTGGAAGAGGCACTCAGACCTATCAGATACTATCACCCCTCTTCGTCCCCTAGTCGAACATTGTAGATATTTTTTGAAGATGTTTACGAGTCAGCATGTTAGTGACACATGAAAAGGAGGACCAAAGATCCCAGATTAAGAAATGTTGGCAGGAGTAGAAGGGTGCGTCTGATGACAATCGACAATGGGGAAAGTCATGCCAACTCCTTCTCCTCTTCCACTCAAAACTATTTTTTCTAGGTCTACAGATCTAGAAATACAAAGTACGATGACAGACCACCAAGTTTTTTAAATAGTAAGAATAAATAATTATATTTAATAATAATATTTTCTAGAAAACATGTATCTTCAAAACCTCACAAATTTCGAAAACTAAAAATTTCTAAAATCGATGAATAATATTGGTGATTCCTGAGAGAAATTGATTATAACTATATACTTCGAACCCACCTTAGAAATTGCATAAGGCAAGTGTGCTAAATTACTAGTAATTTCTTCACGTAAGCCATGCTCTAAACTAAAGGTATATTTACAACGTTTTTAGGTTGTGAAGACGTGTTTCTGATATCTGCGAGAGCAGTTGCTAAATTCCCTCTTTTGCGAATAAATTCACAAAAAATTAAGGCCGTCCGGCTCGCAAAATTGCTGTGTTCAAACCTCAGCTCTAGCTCAGTGGTAGATACATGAATTTTCCAGATGCAATCGGTCACCATAAGGTTCAATGACCGGTGATTATTAATTCTTACCGCTGCTTCTTTGAAGTTCTTGAAGAATACCAAAGAGGAAATCAAAAGAATATTTGATGACTGACTATCAGTAACCATGTACACAATAAAGAATAATAAAGATCAACTATAGTTTTTCTAGTTGATCCTTAAAACGCTTGTCATGAATACAGGTGTTCACCAATTTATCCCTTTGAAATTCCTTAGAACTTACAACGCCAGTTCTTGAAGCTCTCTGGATCCTTATATGACAAAACTGGAACCTTATTAATATAATTATCAATATACTTTTCCTGGCAGACTAATGTGACTATCATCAAAGGATGATAAGTACTGAATGCTCTTAACAAGATTAATATTAATTGATTCAATAATTTCATATGCTGCTGAATATTTTTTGGTACCAAGACAGCTCAAACTGTATATCACGAGATGAATTAGGATAAAATAAATTTCTATGATTTGTATGCTGACATAAAACACAAAATATATTCCCATAAAACAATGTATATAAAATGTTCGATATCTATAAATTTTCAATATATATATGAAATTTTCTTATATCTATAATTCTCCTTAAATAAATTCTTTTCTAAAATCCGAATAATTATCACAAGATTTAATAGCATTCACAATATTGAGTTTTAAAATTTACAAATTTGTATTTAATACTGATATATGGACTTCAAGTCAATTCAGAATTCTACAAATAAAAACCTGTTTGGTCTGCAGATTTAATATGATATACTTTGATCAATTTACAAATAATAATTATTAACAACTTAATATTCAACATGAGATCTCAGGGTTTTATATAAGTTCAGGCCGTGAATGGGAGTAAGCTTCCTACATATATCAAGTAAATTCATAAACTGTTCTTATAAATTATGTGATAGCACTCAGCATGTTGTGATTTTTCCTTTAATTTAATTTAACTTGTATAGCGCTTTTGATTAATTCCCTAATTATGCGTAGAAAGGCCTAAAACGAGCTCGTTTGATTTATCACTCACAATAATGACGTTCTTGACGGTCTCGTGGATTGAATTAATTATTTCCAATAATTAATAATTAGGCAGGTCCCTTCCGTCACTGCTGGGCTAACGCGCGGTCCAGATTTCTTATAGATTTCTCTCTGAATTAAAGATATATTTATAGGGAATGAATACAATTACGAACACTTCAATAACACTGAGTTCACAGATAATTTAACATTAATTACAAATATTTCACATTTAAAGAAAAAGGGTTTGGCTTGATAATTTTAAAATTTAAAGGAAGAAAGAACCCTAAACTCCATGTGCATCCTCTCAGGTCAAGATCACAAGCCAGAAGAAAGTGGTTTACAGAAAAATTTATCTCTTCCTAGAACAATTTTGTAAGCTTCTTTCTGATTGGCCTTCAATTTAGTAAACTCAATACAATTGGTCGCCTCAGAATCAGGGCTTCTTCAACTTTATAATAGAAAAAATTTAATAAAAAGTTTTTATATAAATATGTGGAGTGTTTATCTTAAACTATTTTCATAAATAAATCGCGATATACGATGTTAATAAACAATATACATTTATTTTTTTATGTGAGTTTTGTATACTCTTGATTTTCGTGCTTTTTAGATTATAATAAATATTTATACAGCAATAATAGTTGTCCGTATTTCTATACATCAACCTTCCTTAGTATATATAATACATCTTTTGTGAGTAAATTTTTATAATTCAACCTATATTGGTTGATCGACAATCAGCTGATTTGCTAAGTATTGATTCAAATAACTATCGATTTATTCTAGATCGATTGATTCATTTAAAAGTGTAAACAAATAATTCTAACCTCAATGTACATGAAAACTTTCATTTTTTATAATCTGCCAATAATAAGTAAGCCGCTTTATAATGTTTAATTCCGCCAATGGATTCTCAGTTGTTGAATCACAGTTATACATGTTTTCTTATCATTTTAGATAATACAATTACTCTTTATCGCTAACAATATTCGATTTAAGTGGATTGATCCTTTGACTAGGTCTAACTTTCTTTTCCATTTTATAATTCTATTAAAAATTCACTGGTTTACTCCAAGTATTCTGTGGTGCTAAAATAGCACGTGACATAATGCGCCCTCTGATTTCTGATATAAAACGACAATTCGAGAATATAATATAATTTTATGATCCTGTTGGTTTTGGATCAGAAATCACACATGTTACAAAGCCTGTTAATAAATCTAATGAGAATCGTGTCTCTTAACAATTCAACAACACATATAACAATAAATAAATTCAATTTGAATATATACGCCTTACATCGGCCAATCTCCCACTACATACAATACATAAATATAAATCATGTCCACCTCCATATATAACATATAAACATCTTTTTCGATTCACGCTCCACCCTCAGTAAAATTTGAACGTTAGTGCAAAATCATTGCCAACCTAACAACTCTATAGTTCTCTGACTTGCAAAATATAACATTTCTTCTCCCTCGATACAGAACAGTGGCTTGTACATTTTGATTTCTCTCTCTTAATCAATTTGGGCTTTACGTTTATACAATGAATATTCTCAATAGCTAATCTTTGGTAAATTTTATTTACAAGAACTTATTATTCATTTGATACATGAAACTTTGGCTTAATATTCTTTGGTGGTAACGAGGCGGTTTTATCATTTGGCAGCTAATTTTATTTTTTTTCTCCCTTGGATTTACACATTAATAATAATAATATAATACTTTTTACAATATGTTTACATTTAATCCACATTTATATGACACTCGAACCTTTTTTGGGGTATCAACTTGGGCGATTTATCAGGCATTGGCTACTTTGGTTCTTGCGGTGAACAAGCAATTTTCGCTGGCTTCTGTTTATCAACTGTCGCCATTTTGATGCTTCTTCATCGATATATGGTAAGCTGTTTTTAAATTGGAAGTTATTTATTCTATTGCTTTATAAGTGAGGATGGTATTAAAGGTGGTTTCTAAATTTTCTATTTCTTTATTTTCAGGTGTTGCTGGTCGAAGTGGATACTCATCTGCTAATTAAGTGTATTGTTTGGCATTCGTCTGGTACATATTCGTCTGGTACGTATTCATTGACAGGTGAGGCGAGTGACATTCCATCAAAATATTATTATTTACTTCCTTATCACTTAGTGTCTCGATAATAAGGTTTGAGATTAGAGATATTTTCCCACCAAGTTAAATTTGGTTTGCATTCTTCATACAGCTGAACTGTATTACGTTCAGTTACGGCTGCAACTTTATATGGTCCAGTATAAATATGAAAGAATTTTCTGGTAGTTTTCTCCAATGCATTGGATAATCTATGGCTTTTTAAGAGTATTTCATCTCTGACACTGTATTTAAATTGTTTGGATTTGTTGTCATGATAATGTTTTCGTGAGGTCGCCGACCTTTCTAATCTCTGTTGTACAATGTGACAGATGTCTAGGTTAGGATGAGTTAAAGCATTCGACAGTGGGAAATCTATTAAATTTTCAATAAACATTTTATTTCTTTCTCCGAAAATAACTTCTACTGGTGTATATCCTGTATTTTCATTGATACAATTGTTGAAACACTCTTCCAAGAATGATAGATATCTAACCCAACTTTGATGTTTTTCAAAGCAGTACGCCCTCATGAATCGTGAGATTTCTGCCATACGGCACTCTACAGGATTCGAGCTAGGAGAGTATGTGAAAGTTCTAGATATTTTTCTGTCAGCCAGGTCAAGTATTCTTTTCCATTGTTTACTACAAAAATATGAAGCATTATCTGATAGAATGCGCTTAGGTTTTCCTACTTGTGGAGTCCACTTATTCACTATGCAGTTTGCTAGGGTTTCACCTGTTAGTTAACCGATGGGAAAGAACATGGTGTATTTAGAGAATGTGCATGTTAACACAAATATATATTTTTTCCCATGTTGTGCTACGGGTAAAGGACCATAAATGTCTGCTGATACTAACTCCAATGGGGCGGTCGGCAATATAGGTATCATTGCTCCCCTGACTTGATATTTTAGGTGTTTTGTTTTCTGACATAGATCGCATGCTCTTAATACTTTGACTACTTTTCTGTGCATACCTTATAAATAACAGGCTTCTTTTAGGGTACATATCGTTTTTCTTACTCCAAAGTGGCCAATTCTCTCATGTGTTTCCTTAATCACTTCCTCCGCTATTTCCTGGGGTATTATGATTCGCCAGTTATAATCTTGCGGTGTGGTGCGGTGAAATAGAAATCCTCAGTATCTCGTGTACAGTTGCAGGTAGTTGGGCGGTTCAGGTGATCCTTTTCCCAATACTTCTAAAATTTGGGATAGCTTGGGGTCTTCTTTTTGCGCATTCTGAATGCTTCTGGGTGTTAAGGTATTCTTGTAGACTTTGTAAAGTATTTGAAATTTGGGTAGATAAAAATCCCTAGCACTTTTAATTAGCATTTATCATATTTGACACAATGAATCACACTCCCGCAAACTCTGAAGTTTCATACATGTACGGCGGTTGCAGATCCCACTTTGTCGACTCCCAGCACATCAAACCCCACCATGGTAGATGCCAATACGCCACGAGAAAGGGAACCAGGAAGTGTCGGGTCGATAGTCTTTGATCCACAAGGTCTGCAACCTCTATCATCCACTCTAATCGACGCCGCTGACACACCATTGAATCAACGGATAGCAGAGATCAACTTTGAAGGGGGCGAAGGGGCGAAGCCTGCAGAACCCGCATCTCCAGAGGCCGAGTCACATCTGAGCAAACAAAGTCTATTTTCAGTCACAGAGCTAGATCCATTTAAAAAGGTAATAATGGAACAAACTAGCAGTATGTTCAACATTATGTTACAAAACACAATGGATAATATGATGCAGGAGATTAAAAAAGAGAATGAGGCAATAAAAGAGGCAAATAAGCAAACAGTGGAACAGGGCATGAAAGAGACAGCAGGCGCTATAAAATCAGTAGAACGACGGTTGGATACTATTTAGACTAAAGTAGAGAATCATAGGGAAGAATTAAAAGCAATGATAAATCTACAGAAAGAAAGTCAGGATAAAGTTACGGCAGGATTATCGGAAAGGTTGGATACGGTAACCTGTGAACTAAACGAAAGGATAGATAACCTAACCACACAAATCACAACACCCATTCAGGATTCAACAAATAACATTAAGGCCGATAGCCATCAAGAAATCAACAAACAAATTACTGTTGCCAATCAAAATTTAACAACTACAGTTGATAAAAATATTGACAGTATTAAAGATATACAAAATAAACAGATTAATATGTCCACAAAAATGAACCAACTGCAAGGTAGTATCATCAAAATACAGAAACCTGTAAGGCTTTGAACGGAACTCTACTAATTCAAAAATCCACTCTGACTCAATTAGATCAAGAATTAAATGCTAATAAAATTACACACAATAGTCAATGGCAGATGGCACAGGAAAAAATAACAGCATTAGAAAATCATATCCAACAACGACCTCAAGGAATTCAAGCAGATAACATCAACTCACATAGTATATTGCAAGGACTGGGTAAATTTGATAATACTGATCACCATTTGCAACCTCAACCATTCATTGATCAGATAAAATTAGTACAAACTCTTGTACCTACCTCTTGGAGCATGTGGCGTCTTCATTTGACTAGTTTATTGATTGGCGAACCCCTGATGTTTTTTCAGAGTAGAGCCCATGAATTTACATCATTGGATGAGTTTGTAGCTGTCTTCCTGGAACAGTATTGGAGCAGAAGTAAACAGTTGGACGTGCTAGCGGACATCATATCATGCGATTTCAACCCTAACTTAGCATGTACCACTTTCGTCACTGCCCTACAGTTCAAAAATTCTCAATTGAGCGAGCCCATTAACGAATCGGCATTAGCAAGTATTATTCTGAAGAAACTACCGTATCAAGTTAGAATGGCACTCGCCACACAACCCATTACTGATTGCAAACAGCTAATAAATCATTTATATAGCATACAGTCTGTGATGGCAATGTCAAACCACCGTTCAGACCAAAGATACACACGGAATCAACATAACTCAAAAAGTAATCAGTATAACAGCCAAAATATGAACCGGTATCATATGATCGCTACCGATCTGCCCCTCAATTTGAACGCCGCTATGAGCACAAGCAAAATGGTAACTGGAATAATGAAAATTTTCAAAATCGCACAACCAACCATTACGCCCAGCAGAGCAACCGCAGGAATCACTATGATGGCCGTGATCGATTAAACTCAAATAATAGTCACACTCAGAATAATTACAACAGAAATTACAAACCGCCACCTCAACAAGTAAGCACAAATTATACATTAGCGCATGCCACAGGATTAAATCAACAAAGAACACGGAACCCAGCACCCAACGACCCGCCACCAGAGATACAGAAAACTACAGCTAATAAACCAGGACTATATGATACCCCCCGATATAACACCTACAAGCTCCAATGAAACAAACAAAGAAAATCAAGATATTTCAACATCATACACCACCTTTAGAAATGATTTACCGAAAATATTATTAAAAGAACCGAAGCCAATACAAGACAGCCTACCACAAAAAACCGCCGCCAAACATGCAATTAAAGCCAGCCGCAAACATCAACTCATTTTAAGTATATTGTTTCCCGACGAAATCCCATCACTGCCAAAAATAAACAATCGCCAGGAGGAGACCGCCACCATGTATCTGCACACCACACCTGCGCATCATTCGACCCCACAGCAGACCAAGGACCCGGACCGAGAGGACAGCATACAGGACCGTAAGAACCAACACCGCAAGGCCCGGAGACGGAGGCGCCCGAGGACACCCAACCAGCATCAGTACCGAGAAGGACTACAGGACCGAAAAAAGAATATGCACCGCAAGGCCCGGAGGCGGAAAGTCAAGCAAAAGAAACGGAGGAACCGCGCGCGCGCATACCGGCCGCATGCACGTTTCAAACGCCCGAGGAGGATACTGGACCGAGACCAGGATGGAGGACAGGAGCGGACCGACGGCATGCATCCGCGGCACATACGCTTCAAGAGAGCCAATCAGCGATATGACCGGAAGAATAGGCCAAAGAAATGGGATAGAAACGGAGCTACTGATAGGACAAATATGGATTCATGCCTGGATAATAATGGAATGGACTACTTGTGGATATTGATGGACAGAAAGTGGTTAATAAAATCAAAAGAAATAAGGAATAATGTCAATAAAATGGAAGTACCTGGCTATATGTTGAGAGGTTATACTATTAAGGAGATAATAAATGTTCTGATATATTGTATACTATTTGTTATAATGGCTGTGATATTAATAAAAGAGTGTGTTGTAGATATGATGGAAAATATTATATTGTTATTATTAAAAGAATCTATTATTTATAATGTGCCGGGCACTCTCTTTAATTCAGGCCTTTTCCCAAGTTATAATAGTAAATTTTAATACGCAATAGACTAGAGCCATTATTGTAAGTGAGTTAGCGAAATAAATTATTTTCTCTCTCTATTATGAACGGCCATGACTTCGAGTTTCCCATGATAGATATTTATAAATTGTGGCTCCGAGTCATCGAGGAATGTAGATTATGGAATTATCTCTAAAACTTAGCCTTCTTGTCGCGACATAAAGTGCAATAAGTTGGAAAACAGCAAGCATTGAAATTATAACAAACTACCGATTTTGCAGTTACTATTTGGTCCAAAGGCTCTAGAAGCCACGCGACGATTGGTCAAATTGATTCCATTCGCCCAATAGGAGACCTGTTTCTAAATACAGTAGTGGGGATTCCCCAGTAGAGACCAGATTACGTTCCGGAGGAAACTTTGCTAGGAGCACTACGAGAGTAAAGATGTAGTCATTATGTTTCGCCCTTTTTGGGCAAGTTTATGAGTTTATATCATTTTTAGTTAATGTAGGAGCTAGTTTTATTTTTATTAAAGTTTAAATTTTCTAGTAGTGCCATGTCCTGAAAAGTTTAATTGTGTTTCTTCATCATGTACGAATAATTGTTTCTTCAAATAACCGCTAAGGTACGTAAAATAAGGTTAAAATATAATTTAGGGATTTAATTGATTGAAACTTCCATAAGAGTATTGAATTAATTAAGCCTGTTATTTTTCAAGTTAATAATATTGATTGAGAATAATCTTTTTGGTTTTATTAGTGATGGAAATAATATAAATTTTTTTTCTAAAGAAGTATAGAAAGTTTTCCGTTACGTTACATTTGAGTTATTGTTTCTGGAAATATATTATCGTAGAGTATTGCTGAAAGTCAGGAAGATAGCCTTTAAATTGGAATGAATTTCTAAGATTATGTTCATATTGAGTTTAAGACTCAATTTTATATTTTTCTGACTGTGTTTTCTCATGGCGTTAAGGCTTTTAACTGAACGCGAATTTATTAAATTATAAGAGAACTTTTGAATTATTTGTGAAGAAAGATCCATTAATTCTGATACAAAGAATCAGTTGTTTAAAGATAAAAATCTATATAAAATGAGGATTCAAATAGAATGAGAGAATTTAATTAATTGTATATTAATGACACTCTGGCGAGTAAATTTGTTTTAGATCTGTTAAATTTTGAGAATGAAATCAGAACGTCAAGATAAAATCTAAATTTAATAATTGAATAAACTCCTGTTTTAGCTTTTGATGAATTGTAGGAAGAGTTAGAAATTAATGCTGTAATACATTTATTTACAGCGGTTCATGTGTGTCCCCAAACCAACTTCTTGTACTACCACCCCTTTGGTTCCGCAACTTTATGTAACACCGCTTCAAGACACCCGTTCAGACGACAGGTCTAGGGACGTAAGAGGACGTCGCCGTCAAGCCAAATTCAACCGGTAAAAGCTCACCGCCAAAAACAAGGTACTGTAACCCCGACGATAAAGCAACGTACAGACCAACGAAAGTGCAGTGTAGTGAAACAAAGGTTCATTCGAGAATGTCAATAAAAAGTGGGGATTCAAAATTATTATGAAATGGGTTATATGGGTTACTATCGACAAAATTTGGGTTCAACGGGTTTTTTCTTTCTTGAGTAATTTCATGTTGAAATGATTGGTTATTTTATGACTGATCTTGTTTGGTTTTGTGACGTATTGCTATCTAAACGGGGATAGTAATGCGCCCCCGAATCAGATGAAGAATGTCAACAAAGTAACATGAAATGTTGTTTTGTTGTTCGATTTTAGTTGCCAATGTTTATTGAAGCTGTTTGTATTTTTCAATTATTTCAAATTGTAGTGTTATTCTATAGTATAAACCTATTAAATCAGGCATGGCAAGATTAATTGAAGTTTTCTTGACTCTAGCCCGTTCACCTGCATGAATTAGGTATAGACTCAGGTATTTTCTAGATGTGTTGGCCTATTTCTAAATTCTAAATTTTATTCAAAATTATCTTCTTTGGCACAATAATTGGGAAGCTAATATTATAAAGATGTGTATTGTCTTGAGCATAATGAGCTATAATGAACCGAGATCAAGAATATTAAATGATAATGAAAGGAAGGATGAGTTAAGAGTACAGATTGATTGGAAAAAGAATGGATTGAAAGGAACTACCATTAATGAATCAAGGAATTGTTTGAAAAAGTATACAAGATACCGGGGTTTTATATTCATGAAGATAAATTAATAATAGGACAGCCTCAACAATCAACAATCAACAGCAGATAACCTAACCAACCGGCCTACAGTATAGCTACAAGCAGAATGCAAGAAGACGCAAGTAAATCACAACATTTCTACATGCAATATCGTCGAATTTGAAATAAATATGATAAGCAGTCAAAGGAAAACACCACTATCAAAGAATTACTGACCTATCATGATAAATTTAATATTGAGTTGGACCGCATGGCAGTAATCCAATGTTTTTATTTCTCCCAACTGTCCAAAGCCTGCAACAAGCAAAAGAATAATTTTTAATTATGTAATTAAATTAGTTACATCAAATAAAAAAGGACACAAGCGGGGATAGAATATTTAAAATTTGTAAATTACCTTTAAAGAGAAAAAATGTAGCAGTTAGGTTAATTGCGAGTTTCGAAAACCAGTTATGACGTAAGCAGTATAAATGTAGAACAAGCAGTCAGCTGGCCAAAGCCACCTGAATCAAATGTAGCACTCAACATATGATTATAAAAAGAAGTATTGTAACCCAAAAATGTTATTTATTACTGTTATTTATTATATTTATCAATGTTAGTATACTTATTTATATGTTTTATATTTATTACCATTAGTTATGCCATGTTTGTTACCGAAAAAACCTAAAGTGAATGCTAGTTACCCAAAACCAAAGAGCCATTAGCAAAAGAAAAAGAAAAGTATTGTACCTGATGTATAGAAAATTATTTATATTAAGACCTAGGAATTACTATAAAATATAAGCCCAGAAGTTTTGTTCATCGAAATTATTGTCTGAAAAGAATCAATTATGAGAATCAAGAAATGTGTGTAGTTAGGTTGGCGGCCCTGCGAGCGGCGAATTTAAAAATACTATGTTCTAAACGTTGTAAGGAGGAATGTGTCTAGGGGATTATATTTATGATATTTTTTGTGTGTTGAGGAGGAGAATTTGTTATTGTATGTGATAGAGGTCTAAAGGAGGTGCAGCAGATAGATCTGCGAACTGTGATAAAAGTCTGAGAGTATAATTTATAAATAAAGTATGGAATATATCAATGTATTGAAGGGTGGACTTTCATTAAAAACATTGTGATTCTCAAAAATTTTGAATTCAAATCCAGGGGCGCGTGTAAAGTATTTGAAATTTGGGTAGATAAAAATCCCTAGCTGAAGTACGAATAGGTCTGAATAAAATAACTGGCTAATATCGCCAATGAGATAACAATAAAGATTAGATAGCATCAGCTTGTTCTGGCTAAATGGTACAATAACCTAAAAAGGAATTGAAAGAATTTTTTGCTAATAAATAATATTATTATAACATTTTTGAAGATTGAGGTTAGGTATATACATTCAGTGATCGGCGACCTAACGATCGACCGAGCCATGCAACTTAGAATCTGACCAGACCCCTTGGCAGAGATCTATTGCAGCAAAACGGTATGCGATTTGAAAGAACAAATGGTCACGTGGCTAACTATTAGGAAGCATGAAATAAATATTAGTATATAGAATATTAACTAGCATGTAGAGAGCATACTTAAAAAACCTAATAAGAATAATTAATTGTATTCAGGAAATAGGAGGTTACCAAGCGCATGAATACTGAAACAATTTGCATGCACCAATAGCATAATGGCAGTTGATAGGCGGCAATAGTATGCCAATTCAAAAATATTTATATATATTTCTATAAATGTTTGGGATTTATGTAAAATTATTGTATAGTCTATGTTATAGAGATGACCGAAGGCAAAGAATTATTAAACATACAACCTAAGTAATAATTTGATATTTTAGTACGATCTATTTGAACCTTTAATGGCGGAGGACTAGGATATTCAATTTTATGTAATTTGAAAGTCGGAAATAAGAATTGTAAAATTGAGGAAGGAGAACCAAGACTCGCCAGCCAAATGCCACCATGAGAGGACCCTAAATATTTTAGAGCGTAATACCTTGCTATAACTTGTAAAAGCTAAAGTTAGATTGAATTATTAAATTTCTTAAAAGACTTTGTGATGCTCTTATAAAGCAGAAGTCATTTTCAATTTCAAATAATTTTTGTAACCCCTTGGAAGAGACGATTCCGGCTACCATATTCCAGGACCACCAGGAGTTGGATCAACATCGGCGGCTTATAAGAAGATTTCGACACGTGAGTGAGAAATATTGAATTAGTGATGGGCGCCCTTAGTGCTTCGAATTTATCTAATAATCAAAGCTAGCTCGTCGAAAGGGTTTTCTTATGAATTAAGAATTTAATAAAAAATACTTGCGCAAGTAATATAGTATTAAAGGTATTTTATTAAAGGAGTAAATGAATCAGTACATTTCAGAAAATTCTATTGAATCAAAGAAGTATAAAATCTAGGCTATTAAAACATATGCATATGATCATTAATTTTTGCAATAATTTGCGATAATTTGTTGTAGCTCTAATTCACTAGATGAATTGCTCTACTTATTCCATCAGGTGCCGAATCTTGCACCCTGAGATAAAATATATATTCAATACAAAGAAATCTACTAGATACTAGAGAATTTAATATATATATTTGGATTATTAGTTGCCAATTTATCAAGTCGATCTTAAGGAAAATATTTTTAATTGAATTGTCCAAGTCGACAAGTATTAGCAAGCTCATATCGCAGCTACATGCAAAAGGATGCATATGATTTAAAATAAAGGCACATGGTAATGTTTCGTGCTATAAATCTAGAGTATAATGTTTAGCCTGTGATATTTTACTGATTTCAATTATTGTTCTATTTTTATATTATATATTTTTTATCGCTCTTTATATTTTTTGCCTTGATCTATTTTTTGCATTATTTGTTAATATATGTATCAAATTGTTTATGGTGTGCAATTTATTTTAATTCCTCAACACTATAGTATAAGTATCATATTTATATATTATTTTTTAATGAATTACAAGAGTTATAGGGGAAGCTCATATCTGGGCCTATAAAGATTTTTATGAGACTATGTCCTATTAAAAAACCACAACCTAATTTTCTATAATTATATCAAATATTTCATGCTCTACCGACTGATGCCAAGCAGGAGGCTAATCGTTATTTAAATATAAAGAATAACGTGACAACTTTGGGTTGAACATTTTCGGGGTATGGTATGCTTTCGTCCATTTCCATTGCGTAGCATTTCAGGTTTGTGTCGTTACAGTATGTGGCATCTAGTTCTCGGGATAGGAAATCGGCAGTTTGGTTTTGTTTTTCTGGTAAGTGTGTGAGATCGAGATCAAACTCTTGAAGAGCAAGAAACCATCTGTTGTGGTTTAATTTAGCTGTTTTAAAAAATGTGAGAGCTTTATGGTCGGTGTTGATATAAATTTTGTTTCCCAACAGTAGTGTGTGGTATTTTTTACAGACTTCTACTATACTTAATAACTCCTTTTCTGTAATCGAATAGCGTTTTTGTGCTGGGTTTAGTGTTTTACTATAGAAGACTAATACTCCTTTGTCTCCTTCTGCACTTTTCTGAAAAATTTCAGCTCCTATGGCGTAATCTGAGGCATATACGTTTATGTAAAACGGTTGGCTCATATCAGGATGACTTAATACAACCGTTTCAAGAAAAGCTTCTTTTAATTCTCGAAATATTTTCTCTTCTGTTTCTGTCCACTTCCACGCTTTGTTGGTAGATAGCACGTGACTTAATTGGGCAGTGTAGTGTGACATACGGCTGTTGAAACGTCTATAGAATTGAAGAAATCCAATGAATTTTTGTAGTTGCTTTCGGTTGGTAGGTGAAGGGAATTTTCTGATGGCTTCTAATTTACTGCTATCTTGGGAGATGCCGTCTGGGGTGATGATGTGTCCTAGATATTTGACTTGTTGTGCAAAAAATTTGCATTTTGATAATTTCAATTTGAGTCCACATCTGATGAGGCGACGAAATATTATGTTTAGGTGTTGACAATGGTCCTGAATATTTGCTGAGGAGATAATTCCATCATCTATGTAGAGTGTACAGAAGTCCGTGACATCTTCTCCCACAGCTTGACGAAGACAACAAACAAATATGGCCATAGTGTTCCTCAATCCAAAAGCTAGGCGGGTGAAGCGGTAGTTTCTTCCATTGAATAAGAATGATAGATAATCTCTTGATTCTGTTGCTTTTTGGATTTGCCAATAACCTGCGCTTAGGTCAACTGTAGAGTATACATTTTTCCCACTAAAGGTTTGAAGTACTTGTTCTATCTGGTCTGGGCTCTCACGATCATCCTCTAAAATGCTGTTAAGCGCTCGCGCGTCTAGACATAATCTCACTGTGCCGTCTTTCTTAGCAACACAAACAATTGGTAAGCTATATTGAGAGCTTGATGGTTCGATAATCCCCAATTCCAACATTCTATTTATCTCTGCTATAGCTGCCGGGCGGTATGTGAATGGGATTGGATAAGATTTCCGATAATAGGCTTCATGAGGCTTAACGTTGAGTCAGCATTCAAAGTCTTTGGCTAGGCCGGGCTGTTCTGAGAAGACATCTCTATTTTCAATGAAAACCTTCGCTACACTGTTTTTTGTATCTTGATCCCATTCGGCATAACAGTTTATCCTATCCAATAATCTTTCCAACATTTCTTCAGAGGAGATATCTTTATCTGTCACATCGTCATCTGCTGTCGTTAAACTCAACACTTCAAAATGCTTCATGGTTTCTTTGATTTCATTCTGAGTAGATTTTTGCCCACACCTGTCTCTATCAGAGTTCCCAGTGTCGCTCTGGGCCGGCTAAACTCAGTCGGCGACTGGGGAGGGCCACGGCAGGGGACGGGAGTCTCGGTGGGGCGTCCGTCAACCACCCTCGCTCGGGTTGGGGGTTGAAACAGGGCTTGGAGTGCTTTGGAGGAATGTTTCCCTCTTTTAGGAAAGAGGGGCCGTGCTTTCGCACTGCCAAACAGGGTTGGTCGCGGAAAGAAGGGAACAGGAACCTTGCAGTGTTAGTCGTGAGAAAAGGGCTTCGTGTCGGACTGAGTCCTAGTCCTCGGGCACCGGGTGTCTTCCCGGGGTCCGGGTTGGTTGCGGGGCTCTGGTAAAGGCTTTCCCTGGCCTTCCCAGAGGTCCTCTTGTGATCCCGCACTGGACCGTGCGCTGCGGCGGCCAGCACTCTGGACTTTCCTAAGTCCTACTGGCCGGGCACTAGCTGTCCTCCCGGGGTCCGGATCGGCCGCGGAGTTGCGGGAAGGCTTTTCCTGGCCTTCCTAGACGTCCTCTTGCGATCCCGCACTGGACTACTGCGCTGCGGCGGCCAGCACTCTGGACTTTCCTAAGTCCTACTGGCCGGGCACTAGCTGTCCTCCCGGGGTCCGGATCGTCCGCGGAGTTGCGGGAAAGGCTTTTCCTGGCCTTCCTAGACGTCCTCTTGCGATCCCGCACTGGACCAGCACGCTCCGGCGGCCAGCACTCTGGACTTTCCTAAGTCCTACTGGCGGGCACTAGCTGTCCTCCTGGGGTCCGGATCGTCCGCGGAGTTGCGGGAAAGGTCTTTCCTGACCTTCCTGGATGTCCTATCTCGCCTCGATGCCCCACTGGTGGCCTACCAATGGGGAGTCAGGTTTCGACCAAACCTGACGTGTTGTCGTTGGTCGAAACTGGCAACCCGTCGTCCAAACAGGTTAAGTGTCGTTTAACACTCGCCCCAAACGAGTGTAGAGCAGTGGAGTTCACTGTGTGAGAGGCTAATCAACTTTAGCCTCGACACAACTCCCGGTCGCTGAAGAATCGGAGTTCACGTAGTACGGGTGTACTGTGACGTTGCTAGCTGCTCGCTGCTTCCTTCTCACCTCTCTCGACCGCTCGACTTGGCTCTCCGAACCCGACTGCCTCTTGCTGGCCTTTCTCGAGCCTCCCTCAGTGACCGAGAGGGAGGGGAGAGAGGATGCGCAGCAACGCTGAGCGGTAGGCCAGTGGCTGGCTTGAACGTTGACCCCTCAGATTCTATGAAAGATAGCCGAGCGTCGAATAAATGAGCCCTAATTCAATGCCTTTCTCTAGTTACGATATACATCGTGACACACTGTTCCTACTAAGGGAAGGGGGGGAAAAGAGAGGGGGAGGAGAGGGGGGGGGTGAGGATGGCATGGGTAAACGGCAGACAGAAGGTCCCAAATGCCTGAGTACATTCTGCCGCCTCTCCGCCGGTCAACATAGACCGAACATAAACTGGGCGCCAGGTTGGTTCCTCGCCAACCGGTGGTGATGCGTCGGCACCGTCTGAAGAAATGAGCAAGCTACCCGGCCAGATCCTAGGCCTAGCTTCAGAGAAGATCTTGAAGATCTGCGCCGTGCTTTCGCACTGCGTTGAGACGCCGTGTTCGCACACTGCAAGAGACCGCCGTGTTTGCACACTGCAAGAGGCCACCGTGCTTCCGCACTGCGATGGGGGACGCCGTGCTCTCGCACTGCAAGAAACGCCGTTCTTTCGCACTGCAAAGGACCGCCGTGCTTCCGCACTGCAATGGGGGACGCCGTGTTTGCACACTGCAAGAGGCCGCCGTGCTTCCGCACTGCGATGGGGGACGCCGTGTTTGCACACTGCAAGAGGCCGCCGTGCTTCCGCACTGCGATGGGGGACGCCGTGCTTTCGCACTGCAAGAAACGCCGTGCTTTCGCACTGCAAAGGACCGCCGTGCTTCCGCACTGCAATGGGGGACGCCGTGTTTGCACACTGCAAGAGGCCGCCGTGCTTCCGCACTGCGATGGGGGACGCCGTGTTTGCACACTGCAAGAGGCCGCCGTGCTTCCGCACTGCGATGGGGGGGACGCCGTGCTTTCGCACTGCAAGAAACGCCGTGCTTTCGCACTGCAAAAATAAGGACGCGGTGCTTTCGCACTGCAAAAGGAATGCCGTGCTCTCGCACTGCCCGGGGCGCCGTGCTTCCGCACTGCCAGGAACACCATGCTTTCGCATCGCGAAAAGGACGCCGTGCTCCCGCACTGCAGAGTTGCCGTGTTTCCACACTGCCGAGGACGCCGTGCTTCCGCACTGCAGATGAGAGCGCCGTGCTCTCGCACTGCCAGGAAGGCGGGTAACACAAAAAAAAAACGAGGTGAACACACCTCAGACAGGTTTGAGAACCTAAGTAGCATTGCAAGGGAAAACGCCATGCTTCCGCACTGCAAAGAGTCGCCGTGCTCTCGCACTGCAAAAATAAGGACGCGGTGCTTTCGCACTGCGAGTCGCCGTGCTTCGCACTGCCCAGGACGCCGTGCTTCCGCACTGCAGGTGAGAGCGCCGTGCTTTCGCACTGCCGGGGAGTGCCGTGTCACACTTGCAGGACACTGCCGGGAAGTGTCGTGCTTCGCACTGTACATAAATGGACGCCGTGCTTTCGCACTGCCGAGTCGCCGTGTTTTCACACTGCAGAAGGACGCTGTGCTGTCGCACTGCAGGTAAGAGCGCCGTGCTCTCGCACTGCCAGGAGGGACAACACAGGGTACACAAAACACACAAAAAACACAGAAACACAAAAAACACAGAAACACAAAAACACAGAAACACACAAACACAGAAACAAATCGCCGGGCTTTCGCCCTGCGGGCGTGCTTGCGCACTGCGTGCCGTGTTTTCACACTGCCGCGGTGTTCACACCGCGAAGGTGTGCGTCCGCGTAATGACAATCCAGACACTCACTGACCGATGTGTCATGCTTGCGCACGACGTTCGGACGAGCTCGCAATCTGGCTGCCGTGTTCCCACACTGCCTTGGTCAAGCTCGCGCACTACCTTTGCCGGGCTTTCGCCCTGCGGGCCGGGCTTTTGCCTGCATGCCGTGCTTGCGCACTGCGATGGGGGACGCCGTGCTTTCGCACTGCAAGAAGCGCCGTGCTTTCGCACTGCAAAAATAAGGACGCGGTGCTTTCGCACTGCAAAAGGAATGCCGTGCTTTCGCACTGCCGGAGCGCCGTGCTTCCGCACTGCCAGGAACGCTATGCTTTCGCGTCGCGAAAAAGGACGCCATGCTCCCGCACTGCAGAGTTGCCGAGTTTCCACACTGCCGAGGACGCCGTGCTTCGCACTGCAGATGAGAATCGCGGTGCTCTCGCACTGCCAGGAGGGGCGGGTAACACAAAAAACGAGGTGAACAACACCTCAGACAGGTCTGGGAACCAAATAATATTGCAAGGGAAACGCCGTGCTTCCGCACTGCAATGAGTCGCCGTGCTCTCGCACTGCAAAAATAAAGACGCGGTGCTTGCGCACTGCAAAAGGAACGCCGTGCTTTCGCACTGCCGGGGCGCGTGCTTCCGCACTGCCAGGAACGCTATGCTTTCGCATCGCGAAAAAGGACGCCGTGCTCCCGCACTGCAGAGTTGCCGTGTTTCCACACTGCCGAGGACGCCGTGCTTCTGCACTGCAGATGAGATTCGCGGTGCTCTCGCACTGCCAGGAGGGGCGGGTAACACAAAAAAAAACGAGGTGAACAACACCTCAGACAGGTTCTGGGAACCCAAATAACATTGCAAGGGAAACGCCGTGCTTCCGCACTGCAATGAGTCGCCGTGCTCTCGCACTGCAAAAATAAGGACGCGGTGCTTGAGCATGAAAGGAACGCCGTGCTTTCGCACTGCCCGGGGCGCCATGCCACACTGCAGGAACGCTATGCTTTCGCATCGCGAAAAAGGACGCCGTGCTCCCGCACT